>NW_013669447.1:26140-51402 GCF_000517525.1 Limulus polyphemus
TAAAACATCTTTAGTCAACGGAGACTCTAAATTAATAGATCAACAATTATCTTTTTTGTATATACATTTCATTTTATGCTTTTAGTACATACATAGACTAACAACAACATTAGGTTACACTTTTGTTGCTAAGCAACATGACATAAAAGCTATTGGTGGAACTTAATGTTATCAAAACGCACTGGCGTTTCTATATATTAGAGTTATTATTCTAACTGATTTTTACCAATAATTTGCTATGAATACGCTACGAATTCATTTCATGAATGATCTTTTCTGCCTTTTTGTTGGTCAAGCTTGATTTCGCAAAATTTATTTATTTCACTTAGCTATGAAATGTGAGGTTAGGGTATAATATGGAGTGGGGTGGTAGTACTTGTCCCGTTATTTTTGACGGGCTATACGCTAGTAATTCATATCACGTGTGGTTCTTCTCTAAAAGCAGATTATATATACTTATTTTGAAAATAAATACGAAAACAGCGTGCTTCAAAAATAACACACGAAACAAAGAGTCACTAAACAAGGTCAAAGGTATTAGTGAAATAATACTACATAAATATGCATGTCTATAAATAACAACCTTATTAAGAAAGGAATCAGAAGAGATAGAACCCAATCAGCAGAAAGATACACTGTTTATCAGGTTTAACCTTTATTCGCAAATTTCACATGTGAACCAAATAATAACTACAAAATAACAAATTTAATATCAAAAAATAGATAAACGACTGGGAGTGGTCGGTTGGGTATTATCATGTATTGCTATATAGGGTAATTTTATGTAGTTATATTTATAAATATTTATTATTTGTACAATAATAATTGTACAACTAGATAACATACCAATTCAACACACGGGAAAGACATAGGGTCCGCAGGGGAGTGGCACAAAAACTGAAGGTGTGAAAGACCAACACACGGGCAGACAATGACCTCAGAAAATGACAAAAGGCGTTCAGAACAGAATGCGAATCCCCCTATGTCACTTCCGGGGGCAACTACGGATGCATAACATGTTAGGTTGATTTGAATAGAAATTTCCCAGGGGAATACATTGAGGCTTCGGAGGTAACATAAGAGGGTTAGATCCGAACGCTGATTCCCTATGTTACTCTCTTAAGAGCCCCGAGGATACATGCCAAGTTTGGTTGAGAACGGAAAACAAGAGACGGATAATATAGAATAGGCAGACAGCAAACCCAGGGAATGACATAAGGCAGTAAGATCAGAAAACCATTCTCCGTCTGTCACTTCGGGGGGGGGGGAGACTAAGGATGCATGACAACTTAGGTTGATTATAACAGAAATTTCACAGGAGAACACATAGAGGTTCCAGAGGTAACATAGAGGTCAGATCCGAATTCTGATTACATATGTTACTCCCTTGGGAGCCTATAGGGTGTATAGTAAGTTTGGATGAGAACAGTCAATACTATAAGCCTGAAAGGTTGGACAAATAGACAATCAGTAACCTTCAGTAGAGATCCAATTCGAATGTCATATCCACCTATGACATCTTGTTTAACTATATAGATTATATAACACCAAAGGTCAGCAGTGAATGTTGGACAAATAGACAATCAGTAACCTTCAGTAGAGATCCAATTCGAATGTCATATCCACCTATGACATCTTGTTTAACTATATAGATTATATAACACCAAAGGTCAGCAGTGAATACTTACACTATACACTAATTTACACTATAAATTCATTAATGAGGTTAAGTCCATCTGCTTAAACCCACAATTCCCGAATCGTACCAACATAGTGTAAGTCTAGCAAATCGTCACCTGTCTACTACAGATAGTGATGAACCAGTGTGTGTTATAATTGTGTATTCATCGCTGTTCTGTTGTGTTGATTTTATCGCCCACTTATTGTTAGTGTTATTGTTTATCATACTTTGGTTTATAATAACACATCCTTGAACCATTATTTAACAAACGTTTGTGTATGTGTGTTTGTAGGCGCTTGTCACCAAACTTGGCATATACACTTCAGGCCCTCATGGGGGTTAGCGGTGGGGTGTATCCCCTTTCACTCCAAAGAGGCCATATATTGTCCCCATGAGCTCAATGGATATGACAGCTGGTAATATTTAGTTACAAGTATTATACAATCGTTATGTCAATTTTATCATATAAAGAAAAGAGAACGTACACGGATGGTGTAAAATATATTTCTGATAATTAAAGATTTAAAGTGCAAACAACAATATATGAAAGGTAAAATGTTCCTTAGTATGAGAGGTATTTGCAGTGGTGGAACCCATTCAGCAACAAAGATGCACTATTTATCAAATTTAACCTTTTTTCGCAAGCTTCATACGTGTACGAAACTAGAACTACAAAATAAAAATAAATACCAAAAAGAAGATCTGTAAAACCATCATTCACTACCTGCAGCCAGTTGTACGAAGGTAGTTGCATCTAATGACACAGAAAAACGGGAATTTGTTTGTTTGTTTTGTTTGATTTCGCGTAAAGATACAAAGGACTACCTGAGATAACCGTATCTAATTTTGAAATGATAGACTAGAGGAAAGGCAGCTAGTCGATACTATCCACCGCTAACTATCAGGTTACTCTTTTCTTTTGTTGTTGTTAGACTTAATAGTTGGGTTTGATTGTCACTAATTATAACACACCCACGACCCCAAATAGCAGAGCGCGATTTCTTCTTTCTTTTTGCAATAATTAGATACCAGCTACAAAATCTCAGATCAAAGTAAATCTAAGTTAGTGTATTATTACTTTTTTGACTCCATTATAAATTTTTGTAACAGCTTAAATTACTGACATAGATATCTTAGGTTTTAATATGCTATCCATACACATTCATGAGTGCTCGAATATCATCTTAAGAGATAAGTTTCACTCATTACCTGAAGTGACCATTAGTTAGCGTACTGGAGTATGGAACAATATGTTGTTAAAGTGAACTTTTATTTGTATATTTAGTTTGTTTTGAGTTTCGCACAGATTACACGTCCCTCATTTAGCAGTGATAGATAGAGGGAAGAAAAGTAGTCAACACCACCCGCCGCCAACTCTTGGGTTACTCTCCTATCAACTAATAGTTGGATTGACTGTCACATTATAACGCCTCCACGGCTGAAAGAGCGAGCATATTCGGTGAGGGAGATTCGAACCTGCGACCCGCAGATTGCGAGTCGACCACCTGCCTTCCTTCCAGTCTATTATTTCAAAACTATGTACGGCTAGTGCAGAAAGTCCTCGAGTAGCTTTGCGCGAAAATTAAATAAATGAACAAATCAACGCTAAAGTTATTAGACTTCAAACTACCCTCGCAAACATATTTTAACTCTGTTATAAAATTAGAAAAAAATCGTCTAAAAAAAAACGTAATTAAAATAATCGTGAGAACTAACACCCATACAACTAACTACACAGTGCACAGTATGTCCATCATGCGCTTAGTCCAAAAGAACGACAAATATAGTATGATGTTAAGTCAAAACAAACAAACAAAAACGTAATCCATTTCTACTTTCCAGTTAAATTATTTATTTCTATATTGAGTAAAGAAGTAATTTGAGTGTATGTTAATGTTTCATATTTTCTTTATCCCTATGCTCAAGGAATATACTATTGATACGCCTCAAAAGCAATCATCGAAAGTGTGTTGTGCTGTAGACGTGTTCGTGCCGTTTCTTGTGCTCTCTGATTACCCTTTCGACTTTCATATTCCAAATAATCATATTTACACTGTAGGCAAAAATATCGGGTGAGTATATATATAGCAATCTCCACTACAAGTAGATTAAATAAAAGTATTCTTCTGTGGGAGATACAGACAGTATATCAAAGCATGTAATACTGTAAGTCCATCATGTAACAGAACACCAGAAGAAAATGTACGATATCAAGTACTAAATTATACAGTATATAATGCTGTCGACAGGCTGTGACCAAGAGATATCGATCGTCTAGTTAGGCAGTGTACCCTCAAACGAAAGATGTACTTACCCCAATGAGGCTTTAAATCGGTCCTGTGGTACAGATGTAGAGGGTGCCACTTTTAAAGAATATATATATACCATCTTTGCATTCAAATATACAGTATAATATAATGTTTGTCAGGCATAACAATACATTAGATACCTCATTATTCGTCCATCCAACTATGTCCTCAAAAGAAGGAAAATGTGATGCTGCAAATTTAAATCACTTCGAGAGTTGGGTTCATTGAACTTTAAGGTTATCATTGTTTTTTTTTATTAGCTAGATTCATTCTATAACACACAAGCGATATACATTGGCATCGCAAATGTGATTTTTGTGATGCCTTCTGTAGATTAATAACCAAAAGAAAAACAAAGAATGCTGGGAGGACATAAATTTTACCAGAATGAATATATAATTAAATTTAAAGAAATATACTCACCCTTGGCCATATGAACTGTATGTATCAATACTTTTATTGAATAACATTTAGAATAGATCGTTTTGTGGCTTATTACGTTGAATAAACAAACATGTATTTTATTTGACTTCAAACCATACATGAGCCTGAAAAACGTATTATTTAGCTATTTATTAATATATTTAAGAATTGTCAGGATTTAATATATAATTATTTTCACCAATTGTCAATTAAAAGGCTTTTACTTATATTTCTTAATAGTATAACTTTGGGCTTAGGATTCTTCTACAGTAAGTGTCTGTGACTTGTTAGCGATAAATTCAACGATAAATAAACAGCAGCACTTCACCTGTTTTCAAAATAATATATATATTCGAAACAAGTTAAACGTATGTACAACAAATTCTTCATACTATAGAGATTTTAGGCATATCATAAACACTATATATAGTTATCTTCTTGTTGTCAAAAGTCCACTTTGGCCTATTCAATTACTTTAGAATTGCAGTTGACAAGCCGAATTATCTTCTCTATTACTATCTCACTAGTATTCTGTGTGTGATTCACTTACAATTGTGGCGCGAGTTACCGTAATCGTTTGGTCTTGTTTCTTCTAAATATCCTCTGTTCTTTTTTTCAAAATGCATTCAAGCTGATTCAAATTACTTTATAACCACACTTTGACAAAATAATTCTTCTTCTTATCTCCTTTTCTACTGTTAGTTTTATTCTAACATAATAAGCGTTAGGCTTATCACTTCTACGATAGTTAACTTCACGCCGAACTTTTCCTTGCCCGTAACTTTACTCTCTTCTGCTATTGTCTGTCTGCTGTTTCCACTCGTCTCACACTATATATATGTTTATCACTTAATCGTCTGCCTGATTTCTAGAAATCTTTATTCTCGACGTCAATGTATTGCACGCAACGTTCGATAGTCTCAAAATCAATGACTTAAAGCACAACTTCCTACAATCGTCTGCTTTTAACTCTTATTGTAACAAAAACTAAACATCAATAAAATATTTTTTTAAATCATTAATTAAAAACAAAGTTTTGTATTTACACAATAACAACTTTATTGAAGCCGTGCGGCTTCCACGTTATTGTGTAAATACAAAACGTTGTTTTAAATTATTTATTATGAATTAATAAATTTTAAACACAAATGCTGGTAGGGCATATTAATAAAATATTCACTCACAAAATAAATTAATCAATTATATCTAAACTAAACAGTCTTTTATATTATGACAAGAATTAATTATGTAAATATCACGCAGATGTTTTTTATGATTATTTCAGTAATTTTTATTATGTTTTAAAAAGTACGAAAGTTATCCCAACACAAAATAATTATTCGTAGGCCAAAAGAGTCGTCGTGACCATTTCACTATGAAGAAAACAGGAATTTTTCTCTAGTATCGTTGTCAATTAAAACTTTATAAAACATAAAACATTCTACATCTTCAATAATATGAAAATAAAGGTTTACAGAGCCTGAATTTGGACTTAGCAGAACTTTTGCTCGAAGAATGTTGAAGTTATAAGAGGATATGAGCAAACACAAACATACCCAGACGTACATACAATAATTGGTGTATGTCTGCATGAACACTCTTTTTCTCTTTATTTTAAGCACACACTTATGTACATATTAAGTATTTACGGTTGCAAGTAGCTTCCACTTGCATATGTTTCCTCAAACACGCAAGATCTTGTTTTTACTTCAGAAACCAATTTATTACTTTGTACTTAGCAATAACAAGAACTGTGCATGCGAGAGACAGGTTTTGATAAAAACATTCCCAAAGTGATTATGACGAAACACGAAATAGGTATTTTATTTACGTTTTTTGTTTCATTGTTTGAAGAAAAGCGTACTTTAGATACACCTGAAACTATTACACGCACAATCATTCATATAGACATTTAAAACGTGATCTTTGAAATAAATGTACATCATGTAATTTATAAATGGAAGATTCAAGCGTGATCTTTCAAGTACCAGTCTGGTCTTTTAAACACACGCTTCATGTATGATATTTTAAATGCACTTTACTTGAAAACTTTCAACTGCAGTATAAGAACTAATAATAAGTGTGATGTTTGTAATGCATGGTTCACGTATGATCTTTAACTACATATTAGCACATCTAATACATAATAAATGTGATTTTTCAAAGACATTGTTCACGTATGATCTTTCAACTTCACATTAGCAACAAAAAATAACATATCTGCTTTTTCAAATACATGGTTCACTATGATCTTTCAACTACACATTAGCAACAACAAATAATACAAGTGTAATTTTTCAAGTATGCGCGTCACATACGATCTTTTAAATACACGGTTTTATTTCTGATCTTTCACATATGATTTGTCAACTGTACGATTTACTTGAACTTTCCACTATAAGGATCACCCGATATTAGACATCGTTTAGCATATCGAAGACCAAGCTAGAAAGCATCTTTTTTTGGGAGACAAGTGGGAGAAATGCTGCTCGAAAACTGGATCTGCTATATAATATATATATATATATATATATATATTGTGAAAAATAATAAAACACTAAAGCTCAAAGTTTATCACTTTAGGCGCCTGTTTGTGGCTGATAGGTGAAACCCAGCTTATAAATATCTTTTAAACAGAGAAATCTCACTTTCATCTTAGTGGATATGTTAATTCAAATATATTGTCATCTACGCCTATGAAAACCCAGAATCAGCCTTCCCAGAATCCTACTCATGATCCTTATGTTTATAAATTATTCGACTTCCTTAGCACTATTCTCATCAATTCTCATGGCCTTGGAGTTGTTGATGAAACTTGTCGTGCCGAAAATGTTTAGGTAAGGAGAGTCCAGTACGAAAAAAACATTTTGGAAGACTATCATGTTTGAAACATGAAGAGCCATGACATTAATTTCATTATCTTCCAACAAAAATAAAAGTTGCCACCCCTCCCATTAAAAGACTTCTGACAACCACTTTCAGTGAAGACAGAGTCATAAGCCGTTCATTCAGATAGGAATCGCCGGCTAGGTCCCTTGACATAAAATTTTTGTCTTAAGGGATTCCTGAAAGGGAATGTCTTTCTGAAATTTGGAGAATCTGAAAATGTTAAATAGAATTGAGACTTCTAGAATCAATGATCACTGTACAGAACTCGTAATTTGAGGGTCGCAGGTTCGAATCCCCGTCCCACCAAACATGCTCGCCCTTTTAGCCGTGGGGGCGTTATAGTGTGACGGTCTACCACACTATTCGTTGGTAAAAGAGTAGCCCAAGAGTTGGCGGTGGGTGGTGATGACTAGCTGCCTTCCCTCTAGTCTTACACTGCTAATTTAAGGACGGCTAGCGCAGATAGCCCTCGTGTAGCTTTGCGCGAAATATTGGATGGACTGTATGATTTATAGGTCACTAGTGATAGAGGTGGTCTTCTCTGAGCAAAAATATGGGTCACTATTGAAAGTGGTGGTCTTCTCTGAGCAAAAATATGGGTCACTAATGAAAGGGATGGTCTTCTCCGTGTATTAATCTTGATAGTCAGAGTGACCAATATATTCAAGCCTTTAGCGCATAGGAGCAAGAGTTGTATGGTGCAGTGAACACATGGCGTTAATACTGTAGTTCATCAAACGGCATAAGGAACACACAGGCTAATAAGCCCAGCTCCTGCACCTCGGGATGATGTAATAGAATTTCACGCAAAGCTACGCAAAAAGCCTTCCGCACATGAATGCCATTAATTTTGTTTTGATATATTAGAGGGAAGGCAGCTAGTCCAAATCAACCACCGTAAATACTTGGGCTGCTTTTGTCTGACCGAATAGTGGGATTTGACTGTCAATATTATAATAAACCCACGCTCTTAAAGTACATACCGTACTTTTGCGGCAACATGGCGAGAATGATGATCCCTCTGATTCACTGTCTGAGCACGTTAACTACTAGGCCTAAAAACAAAGCAGTCGTTAATAAGTAAAGCAGTCAGAAATTTTGAAATCCACCAAACGTAGCAGACATTTTGTAGTCAACCAAACGTGAGCACAAGGAAGAATATGTTCCTATTTGTTTGTTTTTCCGGAATCACTTTGGGTCCATCCCGAAACATTCAACTTTATTGGATGTTTATATCATATTTCATAGCTCATAACTATGAATTTTGTTCCCCTTTTTTTATATTCAAGCTTTCAACTACGTGATGTAAAACATTTTGAGAAAATTAGGGATTTTGTTATTTTATTATCTTGGGTGTCCAACTCAAACTTTACATAAACAGTAAAGTTTTAATGAAGGAAGTGATCAAGTTGTTTATGAAGTGAAATTCTTTATTGAAAATGAAGAGAATGTTAATACCAATCATTCTTCACAACGTGTTTAGTTTTTATTACCCTCATAAGTTTCCTGCTATCTCATTTTCCAAGCAAGTTGACTATGCCAACCAATTCAAAAGAGCGGAAAATGAAGTCTAATTAACGTGCTATTTTAGCTAAATGAATATTGATTATTAGTATGTTATCATATTAAATTTTATAGTTTTACTGGCAGATTATAAACATCTTTGTGATAATTAGAATAAATTATTGATAACATAAACCTTTTCTTGATTCCGTTTTGTTTTGACTAATTAAAATTAGTCTAACAGTAACCTTACAGCCAGTGTTTTCATCGTGTACTGATAAAATAGTATTTAAAATTAGCCTAACAGTAACCTTACAGCCAGTGTTTTCATCGTGTACTGATAAAATAGTATTTAAAATTAGCCTAACAGTAACCTTACAGCCAGTGTTTTCATCGTGTACTGATAAAATAGTATTTAAAATTAGTCTAACAGTAACCTTACAGCCAGTATTTTCATCGTGTACTGATAAAATAGTATTTAAAATTAGTCTAACAGTAACCTTACAGCCAGTGTTTTCATCGTGTACTGATAAAATAGAAGATGATAAACCGTATAAATATAACACATGGGTAAAGAGACATATGGGTATAAAGAGAAAAGGTGATCAGATATATTGACAAAGAAGAAACAATAGATACTCGTTAGATACAGAAATGAGAGATATAGAGGTGTAACGAAACAAATAGGCAGAAACTACCTATTTACATAGATGTTTTGGGTTCGAGGTTTCCGTCTATTCGATCGATGATATTTCAAACATTTTGTAAAATGTACATCTATACACCCAAGCTGGTTTATACGAAAATCTTTTAGGTTAAGAGCATTACATCTCAATACTGTTTAATACATCATAGGTATCATTACAAAAAAGTTCAAAGGCTTAAAAAACATCTAAGCTGCTCATCCCACATGCAAAGATTTTTTTTGATGTTGTTTTGTATTATGTAAAGGATATACATGTCTCTGACTTTTTAATCTGCTTATAAGTGTATACCTTGGAATAAACATGCATAGAAATTTCTACCCAACCATGTAGTAATCACGTATTCAAACATGGATGCAATTTACTTCAGCTTACAAAGTTGAATGTATCTAAAGGACAATATATTCCCTGGTTGAACCAAAGTTATGGAATATATGCACTCCATGTGAGGTCTAAGGAATTTTCGTGAATAAAACATGGTAGAATAATTTGTAAAAGGGCAACTTCGAAGATTTTCAATTTGAGTAGTCGCCTTAGAATTTGCCTTAAGCTAGTTGAAAGCTTTTTTTTTTTTCGTTTGAAGCGAGAAAAGAGAGAGATCCAATCTTGAAAACGGTTCATGTAAAATAGAAAATTCGAAATGCGTGAAATACCTTTAATAACTTTTACTGATAAGGTAGCGTATAGTCAGTCCCTTTATTTTCGAACATGATCTTGTTACATATAGTTGAAGTTTCAATGTTTCTTCCAGTCAGACTATGTAAAATTTTCGTTTTGTTGCCTTGCGTCTTACTTCAGTTCGTATGCTGTTTGGAACATAATGGTGTTGTATGCTCAAAAATATCCTGAAATATAAAAAGAAAACAGCAACTTCAGGCCTATCTTCGAAAATACTGACTTACATCCTCCGTTCAAAAAAACAAAAGCTAGTTACGATTTCATCAATAGCTCGAATACAACAGAAACTCCGAAAAAAGTATTTTTTTTTATTTTTGTACATGAGCTACAAAAATATTTCTCTGACTTATTTTCATATAGCCCGAAATTAGCGTTTAACTAATTTCACATTATATTTCTTTATTAACATCTTAATTTTAATAATTACTAATGAGGGGTTAACCTGTGATTTTAACTTTTTCTAAACAGTAAGAAAGTATATATATATTTTTTTACCTTGGAAGAATATGACGTAAAATTGTAATATCAGTTCATCATAATTTTGAAGGTGTAGGAAGACCTTTTTAGTTTGTTTGTTTGAATTTCGCGCAAAGCTACACGAGGGCTATCTGCGCTAGCCGTCCCTAATTTAGCAGTGTAAGACCCACCGCCAACTCTTGGGCTACTCTTTTACCAACGAATAGTGGGATTGACCATCACATTATAACTCCCCCACGGCTGAAAGGGCGAGCATGTTTGGAGTGAAGGGGATTCGAACCCGCGACCCTCAGATTGCGAGTCGAGCGCCGTAACCACCTGGCCATGCCGGGCCCCTTCTCACCTGCCATAACGTTTTTTTTTTGTTCTGTCTTGCACAATTTAGGAGTAATCGCTCGGATATTTCACTAGTTTGGATTTCTTCTACTAAGTTTCTAAGTTTTCTAGAATCATAACAGCTTTACCCTTTATATTCAAAAAAGTATTTGTTATTCAAAATTTATCCTCAGAATTTCAAAATGATTGTCTTAAGTCTAATGTTTTAATAGTTAATGAAAGCATTATTACGGGCCACCTTTTTAGTTATACAGTGTTTTTATTGTCTCTATTATAATTTCACGATCTAATACTACTATTAAATCTACCCAGACGTCAAAGAAGGAAAGGAGAAAAATTATTTGTCAATGTTGTACCCAATATATGTAAACTCATATATATATATATAGATGTGTGTGGGGGTTTTTTAATTTTATTTATTAGTTTTGGATCAAAGGAAAATCTTAGGAGTCCAAAGATTTTTCAGTAGGGAAACAATATTCTATATAAAGGCTGTATCAAAAGAGACAACATTGGCAAAAAAAGTGATAATAAATTCTAGATCAAAATACCGAAAGTAAACCAATAGAAGCTAACATTTAGAAGTATTATAACACAAAGCGTTCTTCTTTCAACTTACATAGATGTAAAAAGAGAATAAAATCGAGTTCTTGCTCTTGATAAACAAACGCATTGAAAACGATCATGGATGACAATAGCTTCATGACTGAGTTGAAATAGATTCTTCAGCTTCCAAACTTAAGTTCAATCCCTTGACACTAAAACATGCAGATATAAATTGAAACAAGTAGCATTATTTCCTGAGATATAATGTAGTTTTTTATATTGTTTTTAATATTTTCGTAGACATCTTATTCTGATTAATGATACGTTCCAAATTCTTTTTTTTTCCACTTAACACCCACAATACCTTTATTGATTACATTCTGCATTTTACTGGCAACGTCCTTGCATTTGGAAAGTTTTCACATGAAGAAATGTTTTACTTTTAAAAATAAAGAACTAATTAGTATATATATTTCAGGGAAATCTGCTTCTATGTATGTTGAATGTTGTACGTTTTCCTTATAACAAATACCGTACTGTCATCAATAGCGTTTGAATACGTTTACTCCAGTTATGATTTCAAAGTGTTGTCTCGTTGAAGATTCCAAAGGATTTATGTTTTTTTAATTGTATGCTATTGTAATTATTGTATAACCTTTTTCTTGTATTTTTATTAAAACTTGAGTGTTATGGTTACTATACAAGAAACGTGCAATACGTAATAGTTGATAGCCTGAAGATAATACTATCGAAGTAATTTAAATCTTTAATAAAGTTGAAAATATTATCTAACTTGTCTTAAACGGCTGATTTCAAAATGCTTTTTAAAGTTCAAATTTATTATATATATATATATATAATATAGTGTATCGTTTTGTCGACGTTGTAATTCTGGAGTATATAGAGCTCTAATCATCCATGCATAAATACAGGTTGATAAACCTTAGTCCTTAGAATTACCAATTCATCACATGACTTTCACGAAATGTTTATTTTGTTACAATTTACTTTAGGTTTACATCATAAAAACTTACTTATCTCACTATGTAACTTATTTTTGAAACATAAAAAGAATAACTTGTCACTTCTTGTTCCTGTAAAATTCCATTAATATATACACGTTTATATTTTTTTGTATCAGTCCCATATACAGGCAAACAGGCTCCACCCGAACCATCACCGAATTAGGGGGGGATACACACGCTATTTACTAGATGTTTGTGAAACAGCTTGTTATTTAATCAGAGTAATTGCATAAATGTTATAGTCAGCCATTTTCTATATCTTTATCAACTACATTTACTATTACAGTCTCTATTGGGAAGAGGGACAATCATAATAGTGTATTTGACTAGTTATTTTTCTCTGAACGAAAAGTACATGACAAATCATTATAGATTTGTTTTTACCTAAAGTAGAAAAACTCATGAACGAACAGTTGAAATGAAAAAGGATTTATACTGCAAGAAATATGGTAGTATCACAAGTCAAATCTATTTTGATTCGAGTCAAAATACTGGAGATGAGTTTTTCAAAAGATCATTTTATAACTCTGTTCCTCTCGAAGTGTTTCTAATGAATAATTAAAAACTAGCGTATGTTTATGCTAAATATCGTCTTATTTTGTTTCATCTCTGTTTTGATTAACATTGCAAATAGAAACACTTCCAACACAAATACCGTACTTTCGATATTTACACATGGGAATGTTTTTCGGTAGCTTTTCATGCACAAAGTAACGTAACTTGGTGTTATATGTGTTAATATACGTCTGAATAATGAAACTAGAATCATAAATGTAATGTGGTTATTATGCGCTATTAAACTGAATGAGTCGTTAAGCTGATGTAACATATTTTAATATCGCTTCATTGTAATAAATATTTTAATTTACATTCATATAACTTAAAATTACCAGTTTTCATTATCCCTGTTCTGTCCTAATTACATAAAGAGCTTTACAGAATTAAACCTGTGTTGCATGGTATTAACATCATTCGTTCCTAATCACATGGACGTTCCTTTCACACATGTTGAATCATTAGCTTTGGTCTGTACAATAAATACCGTTGACATCCATTAATAAAGTTTAGTTTCTCTCGACATGGTATAAACTCCCATTGTGCACCGTATACATTATATGGAATATCATCATCTCTTCTAAATAATATCGTATTTTATCAAATGTCAATGGCTTTCCAAATCTAAGTTAGTTATAGATCTGTGTTAAAATACACAAATGCATACATGCACAGATATATGTATATATGCCTATACAAAATATAAATAGTATACAAATCACTGTGGTTCAAAGTCACATTGATGAATACGTAAGCATAATTAATAATATATACACTACATACTTTAGGTCTAAGTAAGCTTAAGTCTAAAGTATGTTGGAGACGTAAAACTTAAGTTATATTTACCTTTAGCCCGCGAAGTTATTAATTCTACTGAGAAAAATATAAACAAAAAAGAGCACCTTCCTAGGAGAGTTAAGTACATGTATAAAAAATAGCACAATAAATTTTACTATAAGCGAAAATGCTAACAAAAACAATTATGACAAAATGGTAAAGATAAAAAATTCTTCATTAGGCTTAGCTTCCTGCCCCCAGTGGCACAGCAGTATGTCTGCGGACTTACAACGCTAGAAACCGGTTTTCGATACTCTTAGTGGGCAGAGCACAGATAGCCCATTGTGTAGCTTTGTGCTTAATTCCAAACAAACTAAGCTTGCTATTACTGGCGTTTCTGACTGTGCATAACACTTGACGAGGTTTGGGTTGCTAAGATTAACTAAAATAAGGATTATAGTGGTAATATGAATATCCATGCATTTATATTATTAAGCACTTATTTGTCAGTAATTAGATTTTAAAAAGGAATATCAATATCTATCCCACGAAAAAATAATAATTATAGGCTCGTAGTTTTTAATTCTGATGCTAGCAAAGGTCTATTCAGTCGGACCAAAAACATTCTTACATTCCATTATATATTAAAAGTTAGTGTTCTGTAATGAACCACTTTATCCTTATTCCACATTATTGGAGGTGTCGCTCTTAAGGACAAACTCAGTTATGTTTCTTGGAAAATTCCCTGCCCTCCGCTACTTTAGAGGATGGGCAGCTATGAACGTTTTTTTAACCATAAAACAGCTAGTCGTTTTTGAAACTAACCTTATCAGTAACTTTTGATCAATGTAAGTTACAGGCATATATCGGAACTAATAATTAACTTAGCAATGAATATAGCTTGATTAATATCCAATCAAAAACACCTTAGGTGTGAAAAAAAAATGGTACCAAACTGGTAGCTACACTTATAGCATTGATAAGAATTTTACAGCAGATATTCGTTCATTAGTTAGCCAGACAGCGCATTTTTTTAACTTGGGGCATGATGGTGAGTAAATCAAAATACGTGGCCCCAACTTCTTTTCACACCTAATATGTTTTTGATTAGATATCATTACTTTTTGTCAATACATACCAAGAAACCACAGCAAGGAAGAAAGTGACACTCAATAGTAACCAACATTAGCTTTAGGATCGCAACCTTATTATTCGGAACAGACCTATACTTTACAGAACCAATTAGATTCTTAAAAATATGTGGTGGTAGTTTCTCTTCTATAAAACAGTGCTAACAACTTCCTTTATTGTAACGCCATGTACTCTAGATTAACAGTTTCTTGTCATTACCTGCATGCACTCGGTACAGTCGTATCATGCATAATTATTCACACTAATTGCTTAAGCTAATAACACGTAACACTAATTTGGGCTTAAAAGTTGGCAATGAATAATGAATAAATAAACGTACACCCGTATGATTGTTTCGAAAACATTAGGTTGTAACTGCTAATCTAATTTGCTTGGCCTAAATATGGTCCATCTTTACCCTTAGGTAAAAAAACTATCGTAAAACTTTCCGATCGATATCTCACGTGATTTTTTTTTTGCGTTGAGGTGTGCAAAAGTTTCGGTTAATTTTTTTTCGATTTTTGTTGAATAACTTTGTACATGTGGCTTTTATTTATACCAAATTTGACACCTATTTGTAGATTGTAAAAATCTATCAGTATACGAATTTTTTTAAAAATCCATAAAGGTTAAGTTTGTTCTCTAACAAATAAATTCCGTACTTTCAGGACTAGCTGGAGTACTCATCCGTTGGAAGGGTGAAATAAAAACTCGTTTGTAACAAAGGATAGGAAATTGTGCTTTTATTTTTTTTTTCTTAACGTAATAAACATTAAAAGGGCAATAAAAATACAAAAAGGTACCAATACTTAAAATAAAAACATACTGTTTTCTAGAATTCTATCAATATGAAATTAGATGGCTCCAACCCTTCTCGTGACCTTCCTCATGTCATCCTGTATCACTGTGTCAAGTTTAGTGCTGATTGATCCAGAAATGTGAAAACGTATAAGGAACAGATGAACAGATACACACGCACACACTTATTGACGTTTATTTAAATCGATACTAGGAAATTGCATAGAATCCAAAATACATAAAGAACAAAAGTAGAAACTCGAATGTTCTCAGAAAATAGTTTTCATTAAAAATTAAAGTCTACCATCTCACAGTTTACCCCTGAAGAAGGAATGTCTACCATCTCACAGTTTACCCCTGAAGAAGGAATGTCTACCATCTCACAGTTTACCCCTGAAGAAGGAATGCCTATCTTCTCACAGTTTACTCTAAAGAAGGAATGTCTACCTTCTCACATTTTACCCTGAAGAAGGAATGTCTATCTTCTCACAATACTCCTGAAGAAGGAATGTCTACCTTCTCACAGTTTATCCCTGAAGAAGGAATGTCTATCTTCTCACAGTTTACCCCTGAAGAAGGGATGTCTATCTTCTCACAATTTACTCTGAAGAAGGAATGTCTATCTTCTCACAGTTAACCCCTGATGAAGGAATGTCTATCTTCTCACAGTTAACCCCTGATGAAGGAATGTCTGCTTTCTCACAGTTTATCCCTGAAGAAGTAAGGTCTACCATCTGAAAAGTCTCTGTTTTTTGTTGGGCTTCTTGTTTTGAGAATCATTCTTAATATTTTCACAAATGTAATAAGAAAACGAAAATGTGTGTGCAGGAGGGGGAGAAAGGGGCTCGAACTTGGAAGTAAATCAAGGTTGAAAGTAAGTAGAGATTCGGGGAAAAGGTTTACAGATAGAATGGCAAATTTTCGACCTATTTTGATGCATTGGGACCAAGCTATGATGGAAATCAAGAAAACACACAAGTGAAATTAATGTAAAAATAAGTAGTTTAAAGACTAATTTACATGACCTTCCATTTTTTACCTTTATCTCTTTGTCTTTTCTTTTTATCTTCACCATCAAAAACAATTTCAGAAGCTTTATCTGTTTCTTGTTAATTATTATCTTGTACTTAAAATTCAATTTAAGTTGGGAAAAATCTATCGAAATTTATTGGGGAAGGGGGGGCATAGTAGGTGCTGCCCCTCAGTTCCGACGCCTATGATTTACATTAAGACCCAAGCCCAGCACGTTAGAATTGTTGGATAAAGATATAGGGCACTGGCGTTAAGTCATAATAAATGCATCATACAGTAAAAGGGGCGTCAATGTGTTTGAACTCTAAAAAGCATGTGAGGTAGACAGGAACGGTAACGTATCTTACCTGAGTATGACAGGTGAAAAAGAAGTGTTGGACCTGGTAGCTTTGAATCTGCAGGCTTGTATGAAGACTTCTTCGATAAACTGTATGGTAGGAACTAAATCCATATGAAAGTAGTCCCGAGATACTCCAAATGTAAAAGCTGTATCGTGTGTCATTCGATTTGCAGCAATGATTTAAGACACTCACTCTCTTCATTTGTGTTTTTTTTTCATTTCGCGCAAAGCTACACGAGGGCTATCTACGCTAGCCGTCTCCAATTTAGCAGTGTAAGGCTAGAGGGAAAGCAGCTAGTCATCACCACCCACCGCCAACTCTTGGGCTACTCTTTTACCAACGAATAGTGGGATTGACTGTCACATTATAACGCCCCCACGGCTGAAAGGGCGAGCATGTTTGGTGTGACGGGGATTCGAACCTGCGACCCTCAGATTGCGAGTCGAGCGCCCTAACCAACTGGCCATGCTGGGCCCTTCATTTGTGAAGAATAATGTTTGGTAACCGAAGTTTGGGCAAAGAACCATCTTCGTTCCAGAGAAAAAAAAAAAAAAAGAGTTAAAATTTTACTTAAGGTTGAACTCAAACAATTTTCTATTTTATAGCTCTCATTCAGTGCGATATCTTTTACTGAAAGCTAATCATATTCAAGTTTTTTTCTAAACGTTCTGCAAATAATGTGTACCAAATAAGTCGATATCTTGAAGTGTCTTTCTATTTCGTGCAAATTGCGATTCTTGTCACATACTAAAATTTCGTGGTTTTTTTCATTTAAAGCTATAATGCATCAGAAAAAATAATCAATCCTATTCTAACTTGGTAATGAAGTAAGCACATTTAATCAAACTCAGAAAAACAAAGTCAAATTCAACGTGCGGATTTCAGTATTTGTTCTTACAAAGCACTGAAACACAGAAAAAAACTAGGTGGATACTCAGTCGAGCGCATACCTCCCCCAAGCAACGTTGATCATATTCGGCTCTCAAAAAATACGAAAATGTGTCCGTATGTCCGTCTTTATCAACGGATATGGACCATTTTAACAGGACAATGAGGAATAATATTCTCCATATGTCCACCAAGTTTCATCAAAATTCATTCATATCTGACTGAGTTATAGAGCAAAAATCGGTCCCCATGTTAATAGATAGGATTTTTTTCGTAACCCTACTGTGATATTGATCTCTAAATTTAATCTGCCAAAAACTAATCACTTCTAAGTTAAGTCATTGTTCAAATATATACAAACTTTTAGCCATTTTTGAGAAGCCTTGTTGAAAAACACACACACACACACAGGTGAAAACATAACCTCCGTCACTTTCAATGGCGGAGGTAAAAAGAAAGCGTAAGTCAGCGAGAAAAACAAAATGGCCCTCTTAGGTTTTGCAAGTGTTTTTTTCAACTAATTTGTTGCACAGCTGAAACCAGATCTGTACCTCTCACTCAAAACTGTGAAACGGACCTGACTTTATGGACTTTCTTGAACAAAATTGTCCCCCGATGGGACAAAGATAAGCCTAACTATTTACATCAGCGGTTCGATTTCCCGATGAGGACCCAACAGATAGCCCAAAGTGGCCTTACTCTAAAACGACCAAACAATTGAACAAACGTATTTAGGTTCACCCACTTAGAACATTAAACAAACATCTGGTTATGATACACAATGTTTATCAACACACAAAATTTTCGACATTGTTGTGAAAGTAGAGGAAAGTGGGGTATCATCACTGCCCAGTTCTTTTCATTTTTTCCCTTTTATAACACAGGCCTGAGATAGTTTTATTGTCTTGAAATTTTTACATGTTCTACAGTAATTCCTGAATTTCAGTACACTGAATCCGAAAATTATATCAATTTCACGAAACGTCATAACGCAATACATAAAATAAAGACCACAACACGGAGTTTTGAGTCTAAAAAACGTAGATTTAAAAAAAAGAAATCAGGATGAGGGATGATGCATATTCGTTTAACATCAATGTTCTTCCTTTTCTTCAGCTTGTTTGTATTTTTGTCAACAAATATAATTATAAAATTGTGGTAAACGAAATAATAATTTGATCTAAGTAAGAGTTTTTTTTTCTTCCCGATTTGTAAAAAAAATTCTTACGTCAAAGAAATAAAAATTAATATTATTTTCGAAGTTTGCGTAGCTGAATTATGGAAAATCCGTTATTAAAACCAAAACAATTTTTATAAAATTTGAATTCGCAGGCCTGTGTAATTATAGGTTTCGAGCCCTTTAAATGAGCCCCCCAGTGGCACAGCGGTATGTCTGCGGACTTACAACGCTAGAATTCGGGTTTCGATACCCGTGGTAGACAGAGCACAGATAGCCCATTGTGTAGCTTTGTGCTTAATTACAAACAAACCTTTAAATGATTTGTATATTCTATATGATCTTTATTCATCTTGTTTTCACCTAGTCTTGCAAATTTTACTGTAATGACTCCTTTGTCGAAAATGGTCCGGCATGGCCAGGTGGTTAAGGCACACGACTCGCAATCTGAGAATCGCGGGTTCGAATCCCTTTCACACCAAACATGCTCGCCCTTTCAGCCGTGGGGGCGTTATAATGTGACGGTCAGTCCCACTATTCGTTGGTAAAAGAGTAGCCCAAGAGTTGGCGGTGGGTGGTGATGACTAGCTGCCTTCCCTCTAGTCTTACACTGCTAAATTAGGGACGACCAGCTCAGCTAGCCCTCGTGTAGCTTTGCGCGAAATTCAAAAACAAACAAACAAACAATTTTACAAAATAAAATTCTAGAAGAGTTCTATAAGTTTTTTTCAGTTAGCCCTTTTTGTTTCAAGTCAGGTGGTTTTCGGCATTAAAAGTGAACTATACGTAGGTGATAAAAGGAACACCTTTAATCTTGAGCTTGTTAATTATAACTTTGTTTTAACTTGGTTATCTATAAATGATATACTAAAATGTCTTCATAAATTACAATTTTCTTTCAAGTTATTATATTGAAATAGGCCAGGAATTGCTCGGACTGTAAATCCAAGGGTGGTTCACGGCTAGTTGCCGCAAAAACAAATTTTGCACTTTGTGGCCGTGGGTGCGCTTTAAAAGTGACAGTAAAACCCCAGTGTTTAGTCACAATATAGTACTCCAAGAGTTATCAATAGTGCTGTTGACTAGCTGTTTTCTCTCTGGTCTATTACTTCAAAATTATGGACGGCTGTGTGCAGGTAATCCTTTGTGAAGCAAAATTTGTGAAAAAAGTTATAAAGATCGATCATTTATTTAAATTATTTTGATTTTAGTTACAATTTCAAGTTACCTAATGTTCTGATATTATCAATAAACACAAAGTCTTCCTTACGTTACGTTCGAGTCCTCCATAATAAATTGTCCTCTGCAGAAGTACTTCATTGAAATGAGTTGTCTGGACTTCTGACATTATCAGTCTTTTCTTTCTATTCTAATAGTATAGTAGTAGTATAATTTTTATCGGTATTAAGGTTACGTTTGGCCAGAGAAGGTCAGGTTCTCTTTGGACCTCTTCTTCCCTCAATGGCAATGCCATTTCTTACTGAAAATGCATGCCGATACATTCACGATTCAAGTATTTACCCTACGAAATTTGTAGCGATTTTTACATACAATCGGACCCTTTTCAGTTGCCATGTCCATGGTTGTATTTTATACGATGAATTCTCTCAATCTGGTTGTATCTATACAGGCTTACACTCATAAACAATTCCTTCACACGCACACATTTAAATAGACTTTCTTCTAAGACAGTATTTACACATAAATTGCCCTTTTTCAATACAAAATTAGATAAAAATCTATAACTGTAAGCTATCTTGCAGTAGGTGACCTCGTATTAAATCTAGTACATATACTAATAAAAAATAAAGAGATGCTTAAGGTTATCATCATCTATCAATGGAGGTTAAAAAATTTTTTTACATGTTACTTTCAAAATATTTTGCCGAAAATCAAGAAGTCTATCTGACAAAGCTGGTATGTAATAATTGTGAATTTGTAGTTCTTGGTACCTGAGAAGCTGCTGTCAATATTGTGTTTTGAATGGTATATAAGTGTATTTTGATGTGCAATGATGCTCTATCCATCTGTTCTAGAAATGCTTTTTCCGTAACAAGTCGTATGTAAGCTTTATATACTTTGTGTGGATAAACCTCGACTTTTACCAGTCACACTCCAAATATATTTGACTCTCCGCCAAATTTTAGATTTTATTTTTTGTACATGGTTTGAATATGTAGGATTCGAATCGTATGTGATGGCTAAGAATTTGGCTGATTTGGCTACCTGGAGAAGAGTTCCATCTGAATATAATTTGGGAGGCTGTTTACTAGTTTTACAGATTTTGTGAATAAAACTATTTGTCTTAAGGATATTGATTCTAATATGCCATTTAAGTATTTGGCTACTACATTTGGTACTGGTTGTAGATTAGTTGCAGTTATAGCGAGGCTAGGGTGATTCTTCCAAACGCCCCCCAGTGGCACAGCGGTATGTCTGCGGACTTACAACGCTAGAAACCGGGTTTCGATACCCGTGGTGGGTAGATCACAGATAGCCCATTGTGTAGCTTTGTGCATAAGTTCAAACAAACTCTTCCAAATAGTCACATCACTGGCAAATTAGGAAGTAAAACTGAAACATCTTTCTGTTAATGACATAATACTAATGTATATGATGAATAAGATAGGGCTAACTACCCCCCCCCCCTTGAGGGACATCTGCCTTTAAAGTAAAACCGCATGGTAGTTCCATTTCGAAACCTTAGACCATTGTGCCATACACTGTCAAACGTTTTCTCCATCACGAAAACGTAGGCAACAATGAATTTATTTTTTCTTAAAGCTTTTCTACAATGGTCTCAGTTAGTCTAACTAAGATCTCTGTAGTCTGCCTGATCTTTGTGAAACCATTTTGAGTTTGGGGTAATTTGGAAGTTTTTTTTCAAGATTTTGGAAAGCCTGTCACTTATTATACGTTCCAGAATTTTGCCTAAACAGCTCTTCAGACTGATTGAACATCCTTTAGGAACATAAGAACATTTATTTGCTTCCAAAAGGCAGGCGTGTATCCAGATTTGAAAGGTAGGTTCAACAAAGCTGTTAAGTGTTTTCTTATTCTCTGAGTGCCTCTTTTTTTTTTAAAGAGAATTGTCTTTAAACAATCGGGACCTGAAGCTTTGTTCCAAGTGTTTAATGACTAATGTGACTTCCTCGATCGTGATTGGTTTATTTGCCTGATCGACTATGTGATCTTCACTTTGGATATGTAGTGGGAATCGAGGTGTGTAAAACTCGTAGTTACCTTCGAATGATTGTTGATTTTATTCAAAAAGTAGGTGTCCTTGTTTTGATCTTCTGACGTTTTGAATGTTTCAATGAATGCGTCTATTTTTTTCCTGGTTACTAAGTGCGTTTTGTGTTATTATGCTGCAGTGCTGGGTATTTACGACTTTTCTGGCTATTCTTTGTAGACCTTTTTAAATGTAACCAAAACTGTTTTGGACGAGTTTTGCGATTGAGTTTTGTACAAAAGCTGTCCCATTTTGCAGCTTTAAGTGTCTTTACATCTGATAAAACTTTACATTTTTAAAACTTAATTTCATCGCCTGGAATCTAAAATAACGCCATCCACATTTTTTTTTATTGTTATTTGCTTCAAAGAAAACAGAACAGCTTGGCTTTTAGAGTCCATAAGTCATTATATAATAAATAGATAAACTAATATATCTATGTTCATTTGTAATAAATCAGAACCCCCCCCCCCAGTGGCACAGCGGTATGTCTGCGGACTTACAACACTAGAATCCGGGTTTCGATACCCGTGGTGGGCAGAGCACAGATAGCTCATTGTGTAGCTTTGTGCTTAATTACAAAAACAAAACAAACAATTAATCAGAAAGCTACGCAATGGGTTATCTGCGCTCTGCCCACCACGGGTATCGAAACCCGGTTTCTAGCGTTATAAGTCCGAGGACATACCTCTGTGCCACTGGGGGCTATATTTATGTTGCATGTTATTTTGGAGACCTTCAAGGTAGTATATATTTATGAAGTTTTATAAAAACCTCAGCATTCAAATATGGTGTTGTAAACTGTAGTTGTATATTTTTTACTACTCCTTACGCTTACTGAAAAAAAATATTGTGAGAGAATTAACTGTTGATTGTTTATAATTATGCAGAAAGCTACACAATGGGCTATCTGTGCTCTGCCCACTACGGGTATCGAAACCCGGTTTCTAGCGTTGTAAGTCCGCAGACAAACCGCTGTGCCACTGGAGGGCTCGTGAGAGAAAGTTTTGTATTTAAGGAAGCATAGAGATAAGATGAAAATGTAAGTGAAAAGTGATATTTATCACCTTACAAATTATTATTATTGTATTACAAAATTCATTATCATTCATTCATTGCCTCTAAATAATTACCACAATAACAGTTAAGGTAAATTTTTCCTTCTGTAAGCCACGTCATAACCGAGACCTAAATGACACCATGTACTGAAACTGAGTCTTTAAATACGTAACACTAGTAAAGATGGCAATTTCGAGCTTATTTTCGGCGTTTTTTTTTCCACGAATTTAAAATAGTATAATTCAATATCTTTTCATAAATTTTGGAAACTTTTCAAATGGTTAGATAAATATTGTGAAACAACTCTAAGGAAGCAATAAAAAGTTATAAAAAATTGTGGGATTTGTCGAATTTTAATTGAAAAGCTATGAAATGAATATTAACTCCTAGTCTTTATATACTTAATTATAAAATATATTCTGTCTAGTCTGGTGAAGCATGGAATCGGTTAATCAAAAACATATAACAAGACACCAACACACACACACACACACGAAATTCAATACATTTCATTCTAAGTTTCCCCACTACACTCTCTTCAAGTCTAATGATTCAGCAGCCATAACTTGCTAGACTAATTTAATTTATCTGTGAACAGTTACATACTCCAGCCTCTGTTTTAGTCTGAGGAAGATTTTAGTTCATAACCATCTGGGACTTATTGTATATTTGCTATTACCTCACGAGACGATTAAATTTTAAATTTATTAGTATTAGGTCGTTAATGTTTTTCTTTCGATTTCTGTAGTACTGAAGAATCTGCCCGAGTGAATAGTACACCGCTCAAAGGCATTCAGGCAGAGAAGAACAATGCACGTAAATGTTATTTTTGACTGTAAAAAGTCATTGAAGACGAGTTCTTGAAAGGTTTGATATTTAATAGAAATTTTAAAAAAAAATCCTACTGGCTTCAAATTAGTCATGAAACTGTCATATAAAAAGGATTTTGAAAAGTGGAGAGTTTCTTTTATGTGTTATGAAAATACATAACATTCTTTACTGATCGACGACATTCATTTGACGCTATTTCAAGAGCACTAATAGTCTGTTGAAAATTTCGTTAAGAAGAAATTATATAGATTAAAGCAAGTAACAATGAAAATATGGCAATGATCATTTTGTTTTCCTGTCAGTGAAACGAAAATGATTGTTACATCGTTCTTGAGTGTATAGTGATGAAAATGGTGAATAAGTATTTCATAGATTCGGTATCTTTAAGGTCACTTGGCTCGATAGTTCGTTATGGACCTCTCGCTTAAACACTTCAAAAATCTATATATCTTTAATATTTGTGTTTGTGTAGTTTTTGTCTCACAAACGACCTGATGTTAAAATATTGCTCTTTAACCACAAAACTTATACTATCGGGCCTATCTTCATAGTTATATAACGTTTACTATGTGTTTCTCGGATTAGTAAGCTGTGAGGAGAATAAATAAAACTCGAAGCGTAATGACTAATATTTAAGCTGACGTGAGAAGCTTTTGATCCGCTAATGAATATTATTTGTTTCGACTGACCTTAAACAAGAGAGAATCTTCAATATCCGCGGCACTTGAAATTATTTTAGGCAGGATTAGAGTAAATTAAACTATGAGACCTTTTTTTTTTCTTTTTTATTTAGCTACATTTTCGTGCGCCAGCAATACGAAGCGTGAGGCGCACGTATACCCGATTTCATTTTATTACTAATCAGGATCT
>NW_013669447.1:51446-53038 GCF_000517525.1 Limulus polyphemus
CGTATACCCGATTCGATTTTATTATTCATCAGGATCTCTACCAGCCTATCCTCCAATTAAAATTGTTTTAGGCAGGATTAGAGTAAATAAATCTATAATACTTTTTTCCCCTTTTTTATTAGCTATATTTTCGTGCGCCAGCAATACCAAGCGTGAGGCGCGTATACCCGATTCGATTTTATTATTCATCAGGATCTTACCAGCCTATCCTCAAATTAAAATTGTTTTAGGCAGAATTAGAGTAAATTAATGTATGAGATCTTGAGCGTGGTCAAATATATCAATCGAAATGGTTTGACCTCCTGAGTCCAAAACAGTAATTAGATCTCAAATCCGTCAAGAGATGACGGAGCTGTGGGCTAAAAAATTTTACTTGAAAAACTCGGAGCCATTCTATTAGCCGCTATGCAGCGGCTAAAAATAGGTTGAGTTTAGATAAATTCTAAGATGTAATTAGCGACATACCTTGCTTTAGATTTGGTGTTTCGAATACAAATCCTTAACTGCTAAGCTTGTTCTTAGGTTTTTCCTATCCATATCGTGTAATCTGTTGCCAACTTCTTTTATATGCTGCAGGCATTCCGAGAGACATTTGATGCTTTGCTGGCCTCAACACGCGGAAATTTAGTATATGTAACGCAATAAAAAAGGTTTTTGGTGACTGATATGTGAAAAAACCCAGAAAAGAAACCCAAGCTGTGATCTCTTCCATTATTACAGAACAACGATTCTTTTCGAGCGCAAATCTCAGGAAATTCCGTAGATAACTATACACCAGTCACCATGGAAACAAAGCATCACGGTTATCAACTTTAGTGTCTTGCATGTTATATTGTTGTTGTTTTCTCCTCCATGACAAGAGTACAGCATTGTGTCAATTAATTTTTCATGATACAAAAGTCTTCCGTACATTTTTCTTCAGCTTAGTCGCCGACTCGCTTAATCACAAGAGTTTCGTGTCTGTTTGTTCGTTTTTTTAGCTTGTCTGCTTTGTGTTCATAGTTTTGGTCGAATCTAATTTTATGCACTTGAGAATACTCCTGCTACCGAATTTTACTACAAGTGTAAAAAAACAGAACAGTAAACAAACGTACATGTAAAATGCTAGAGTTACAACTCTCTAGTAGTAAACTATCGTTTTAGTTATTTGTAATGTTAAACAGAAAACTAAACCAGTTCTTTGCTTGCGTTAGCATGTTTGAACACGTGGGTGTGGGACATAAACTAGAGCTGCTACATATTTAGAGATTCAAAACTTTCTACCCTCTGGAATAGTTATCATGAGTAAGCTGAGAATAACATTATGCGGAAGTAAGGCAGACAAGAGATGTGATGCTAATTATTTTCATGAAACTGATAGACAAAGCTTCCAGGAACAAATGTTAACATATTTAAGTGGAAATGGATGATAATTATTTTTGTTATTAAAATGATATTTTAAACACTAAGGAATTATAAATTATAAATATAAAGAATTATATTAAAAGAACATTTTAACTTTTTGACAAACTAGCATATCTTACACTCCCTAAGACGGGCCCGGCATGGCCCGGTGGTTAAGGCACTCGACTCGAAAGCAATCTGAGGGTCGC
>NW_013669447.1:53384-59285 GCF_000517525.1 Limulus polyphemus
GTTGGCGGTGGGTGGTGATGACTAGCTGCCTTCCCTCTAGTCTTACACTGCTAAATTAGGGACGACTAGCTCAGCTAGCCTTTCGTGTAGCTTTGCGCGAAATTCAAAAACAAACAAACAAACACTCCCTAAGCGAAATGTCGAAGCTGTAACTATTGTTTTTTTAAGCGACATTATAAGCATACACACATACTTATTTCTTTCTTCACTTTTCTATGTATGAATGAACCCTATATTCTAACTCTACTGTTTTCGTACATTTGAAATGTTTCGGTCACATATCATTACTTTTCCTTTGCTTATTATTTTAAAATCAAACAAAAATGCCATTCTACCGGAAGTAAGATTCGAGTCGCAGATGTCAGGGTAAGGTATTATTAACATAGCTGCAGCATATTAGACCATTCCGCTTTTCCCCTATCTTCTTAAATCATCAGTTTAAACCAAGTAGCTATAGATGTAGAAGTAGCTGAGACACCCGTTATACGTTCTGGAACATATGGATTGGATCTAGGACTTAAACTAATAAATTAAATCAAGAACTAGTATTTACATGCATAACTTGTTTCACACATAATTTACCTCACAACTACTTTATTTCACACCTACTTTATTCCACATTACAGAAATGGTGTTACAATTACCTTATTACTTTTACTGATCCCTCTATGTAGCCTCAATGTTTTTTTGATACTCTGAATGCTTCTTGATGGATCACATTAGAAGTTCTTCCTCCTTCCTGAGCCAAAATAAAAAGATTTCTTGATAATCTTACTCTTTAACACCGAACATAGAATTGGCCACGTGGAAAGCAAGGGGTTTTCGGATATGCTACCTTAAGGGTTTGACCTTGTTCTTTGATTGCCATTTTACTTGGCATAAATGCAAATGTTTGACACTTTAAATGAAAAAACTTAACATTTTCCAAGGAAAACTAAAAAGAAATTCAAGAAAAGGCTCAAACTAAAAACATTTAGAAATAAAAATTAATCCAAGACTATGGAATCATTACTTGAGCAAAAATATTTATACTGTGGTGGATGAGACCGCGTAATGACCACTCTAGGACATACCTCTTGGTCCAAGTTTGGTTGATGTTTGTCCAAAGACCCTTTCCAGACGCTACCAAGAGTTTCGTTTGTTTGTTGAATTTCGTGCAAAGCTACTAAAGAGCAATCTACGCTAGCCATCCCTATTTTTAGAAGTGACAGGACACGAGGAAGGCAGCTAGTCAACACCATCCACTGCCAACTCTTGGGATACTCTGATCTAATTGTTGGATTGACCCTCCCATTATAGCACCTCTATGGCACAAAGGGGGTGAACAGGTTTGGTGATGGGATTCGAATACGCGACTCGCAGATTACGAGTCGAGTGCCATAACCACAAGTCCACGACAGGGCCCCGCCAAGAATAAACGCATATTTTATGTCAACCTAAAATGTTATGTTTCAATAGAATGGACACAAATCGCACAAATAGCGGATTCTAAGAATCATTACACTAAACTTTATTTTTATGATGTAGTGTATCTAAAAAATGATTTCATTAGCTAATTAATCTCAAAACCATAAAATTAAGATTAGTTTTCTTCAATAAAGAAATATATGGAAAAAAAACACATCTTTTTGAAAGATTACTCATTGGGTGGTAATTTGATTTTAAAAATACGATAAAAGGCACAATAAACGTAAGTCCATTTTTCTGTATTCTATAATTATTACTAAGAAAGCCAGGAATGATCTAATGCCAGATACAGATGTCAAGGTCCAAGGTTTTGTTCTGCGATGTGCTACATACTCTAAATCTTTAGCTATGGGCAGATTATACAGGGCAGTATATCCGGCTATTCGGTTAAGAATATCCGTGTAGGCGGCGAGTTCTACTGATTGGTTGATTTCACTCTAGCCAGCAGTACTAAATTCTTTAACCTGCTCGTCAAGTTGTGTTAGCGACATTCCAATCAAATTTTTCCACAGTTAATCCTATCATATTTCAAATGATATTCTCCCTTCTGGAAGTAGGTCCTCCTCTTTTTTCTCTTTCGTCCACTTTTTCTTCCAAAACGGTGCGTTCCATGCTGCTTTTTTTCTTCTCGTTTCTATAGATATTATGTACAAAATAGCTCATTTTTTTCTGAAGGGTAATCTCTAATAGCCTTTTCCCGAGTCTTATTTCCACCAGTAATGATTTATTGCGTTTCTTGCCGTTCATTGAATCTTCTACACCAGTGAAGTTCAAAAGCCTGCCTTCTTTTATCTTTCTTCTCCAGTATCTAGGACTTAAATGAACGTAAAGCAGACAGGTAAACAATGGAGTAGCGGACGAATATTAAGACGTAGTGGTAACTTGCTCTCCTTCATCACCTATCAAGTATAGACAAACAATATCCTGTTATTCCCAACCTTTTCCTTAATCCTGGGCTACAATTGCTCCTTTTGTTGATAATTCATTTCAGATATTCGAATAATTCCACTTTTTTAATAGCTTCAACATTTACAATCAATGATATTTTTCCAGTTTCTGGTTGCTAAATAGCATAAACGTTATTTTCTTTCTATTCAGGAGAAGTCCCCTCTCTACTTTGGTCCCTAACATTCGCTCAAGTATCTCTATATATTGTTCGCAACAAAGGTGTGATGTCAGCTGCATAACTCAAGTTATCCGGTTTACATCCATCAATCTGAATTTCTTCTGGTTCGTGTCGTAGGGCATCTCGTATAACCTGAACACCATATAAGTTACATAAATTAGGTGACATCAAACTTTCTTGTCTGACACCCTTCAGGATCTTAAACCATTCTGTACTTTCATGTTCTTATCAGGCTGCTGCTTCTTAGCTTTTTCAAAAACGTGCGAATGAACTTGTTCAAAACCCATTAACTGCAATGTATTCCATAGTGAATTGTGTCTAACACAATCGAAAACCCTCGCATAGTCGATGAAGCACGTACATAATGGCTGGTTGAATTCTTTACACATTGGAACACATTCCGAATATTGAAAATTTTATCTCTTCCTCGTGCAGCTGCAAATTCTATTTTCTTACATTTTTAATGACATACGGCTCATAATTATCTTTATGGGGTATTTTTGTTTTTTGCTTGACTATTCAAAGAAATAATTCTAAGTAATAGGCGGTTATGCCTGATTTTTGGGGTGTCTGGCCTAGCTATTTAGCCCACATGTAGTATAAGGTACATTGAAGACGAAAATATCAAGTGCTAAATTTATTACAAAATACAGTACTTACAACGTGTCTTTAATGATTGATTCATACGTTAATACAGGTAGAAACAGTAGATATAGGTATATAGTACTTCGTCAAACAAATCGAATCTTACCAATAATAATACGTTGTGTATATATTTATGTCTGCATACCCATCGTTGAATATATGCAAGATTCTGCATTCGTCTTGCGTTCTCTGATAAAAACTGCTTTCATCGGTCTTCAACTTTTGGTCTGTTTGTTTGTAGTTAAGCTCAAAGCTACACTATGGGCTATCTGTGGTGTGCCACTACCGGCATCGAAACTAGGTTTCTAGCGTTCTAAGTCCGCAGATTTATCGCTGTACTACTGGGGGATTTCAACTTTTGGGTTTGTTTGTTTGTAGTTAAACACAAAGCTACACAAAGGGTTAACCGTGCTCTGCCCACGACGGATTTCGAAACCCGGTTTCTAGCGTTGTAAGTCCGCAGACATCCTGCTGTGCCACTGGGGGCCAACTTCTAGGTATAAAATAAAAGTGAGCATTTTTTGGTTGACATGAAAAAAAAAGTTGTAAGCTTTCTTAAATTTGTAATGTTAATCAGTTTGTTAAAACACCGCGAAATAAATATCCCGAGCAGCAATATGTATGACTATTATAGATGTTAATGGCAATTAAATACTCTTAGGAAATAATAATAATGTGTTCGATATCAATAATTTACAACTATTTATTAATAAGATTAAACAATTTTCAATTCAAATAACATAACAGATTAAATGGGATACAGTTTGTAAAATATTTCCCTAAACCATATTATTGTTTTGAATTTTTAAGACAGGAGATTTAGAACATCTTTGTTCCAGTGTTTATTTTAAAGTTCCAATAAATGTAGTAAGAGAAGCAAGAAACTTTTGAGAATACGGGTGTATAATTAGAAGAGACAAATAGAAACAATTTTTGTAAATATAGTACATTATCCTTTCAAATCTGTCACAAAGAAAACAATTTTGGTAAATATAGTACATTATCCTTTCAAATCTGTCACAAATAGAAACAATTTTTATAAATATAGTACATTATCCTTTCAAATCTGTCACAAATAGAAACAATTTTGGTAAATATAGTACATTATCCTTTCAAATCTGTCACAGGTAAGAATGTTTACTTATTTTCCATTGTTTGCTTCCAATGTCAAAAGCAAGGTTTTTTATATTTATTAAGATATGTGAGATACTTTTGAAGGCTTCGAGGGGGGTGGGAAAACAAGAGCATAATGAAAGAAAAATGACAGGTAAATGTGAATAAAAATAAAAAGGGGTAACTATTGTTGTTATGCACCAGAGCCCTAAAGGTAAGTAATTAAATTCAAAAAATAAATACTTAACTTCCAAATTTCTAACTTGTTCCATGCTGTTCACTATAATATTGTTGGTATGCACCAGAGCCCTGAAGGTAATTAAATTCAAAACTAAATACTTACTAACTTGTTCCATGCTGTTCACTATAAGGACCACATATTGCATAATTTTATGTTTTTGCCAGTTACAACACTCATTGTAAAGGACTGATAAAAAAAAGGGTGAAATCATTAATTCTCAAGGTAATATTTGTAGGTGGCCATACAGTGATTGCAATATTTATGGTATTTTTAATTAATTATTTGTGATTTATGTTATTTAACCAACAAAGTAATAGACACAGAAGCAACTGAGTGGACAAATAGGTTAGAAAAATGTGTTTAAAAAGCCTATGTATAGGCTATGGACTTCGTCAGTAATTCTAGGATTAAAATAGGTGTTTGAACTTTACTTAAGGTATTACGTATAATTTGATACGTCTCTAAATATCAGGCCCGGCATGGCCAGGTGGTTAGGGTTCGAATCCCCGTCACACCAAACATGCTCGCCCTTTCAGCCGTGGGAGCGTTATAATGTGACGGTCAATTCCACTATTCGTTGGCAAAAGAGTAGCCCAAGAGTTGGCGGTGGGTGGTGATGACTAGTCTTACACTGCTAAATTAGGGACGGCTAGCGCAGATAACCCTCGTGTAGCTTTGCGCGAAATTCGAAACAAACCAAACTCTAAATACCAGCGCTAACATTTTACTACAATACAACTTGAAGATGTTTAAATGTTCTCGCACTCGCTTTAGAGGTTCCTATGAATACCGACAAACTAAACTTCTTTATAATCACGAATAAAACTTTCTATGGTTTTTAAACTTTGTCAGTGGTTTTTGAACGTAAGCAAAATTGGAAAAATTCATTCGTCTAAGTTTTAAGTTTTGCGAAGTTTGTACGACTGTGTCTTTTTTTTTCTTATGATCGAATACTGTAAATACAAAAATCATGGATTTTCTTTTAAGCATATATTCCAGAATAGACTTTGAAGGCATACAAGTGGCAGGTCTGAGCATAATTGACATAAACTGAAGATGAAAGTTTGGGATATAAATAACAGGTATAACAGGTGACAATTTTAAGTATTGTAAATAACTGACAGTTTAGGATCGGCAGATTATGGTTTTAAAGAAAACATTAAAATGGCATTTCTGGATATAACAGACATAGTTTTGCTGGAAGAAAGAACTTTTGGATGATAAGTATAAACATACCCGATAAATAAGAAAAGCAAGAATGCGATACATTGAAAAGTTTCTTAGTGTTATCTTTATTTATAAAGATGAC
>NW_013669447.1:60156-104756 GCF_000517525.1 Limulus polyphemus
CTCGTATAGCTTTGCGCGAAATTCAAAAATAAACAAAGATGACATCCATGTGATACTTATGGGTATGATCAAAGTTTTGAAAACACTCACTGTCTTAGAGCTGTTCTGTGAAGCCAAGAACCATTCGTCACTTTTCGTATCGTGTTCCAATCAATCTTTTTCTTAATTCAACCACATGAATATCTATATTTCATTTCATGGTAGGCGTTAAAAGTCTGACTGATAAGGATTTAAGAGCATATACAGGCAAGGCTAGAAAAAAAAAGACTTATGTGAGAATTTCTTTTGATTTGAATTTCGATACTTAAAGACGATATTTTGATAACTGAAAATGCAGTTCATAATTATTATCAGAGAAAAATAAACTTCAAACTGTGTTACTTTTCAAATATGTAAACGTTGGAAACTAAATGAAAAAAGGTAGTTGAATTTAAAACTTAGTTGAAAAAAATTAAAATTGTGCGAATCAAATATATCACAATTCGAAATAGTAATGATAAGATAATTTATCGAAAACACTTTAAATTATGCATTTGTTTTCATTGGAGCCCATAGAAAATGTTTTGATCTAAATTGAAACTCTATCGAACATTAAGTGACTGTTATTTAAAACATGGGCTGATCGTCGCCCAGAGATTAGCGTGATCGGAGGATGAAGTCGATAGCTCATGGTTCACGGCCAGTTGCCACTAAAACGGGTACACCAATTCCAGTAGTTGGTCAGACAAAAGTAGCTGCCCCCCCCCCCAGTGGCACAGCGGTATGTCTGAGGACTTACAACGCTACAATCTGGGTTTCGATACCCGTGGTGGGCAGAGTACAGATAGCCCATTGTGTAGCTTTGTGTTTAATTACAAATAAAAGATAACAGCAAGTGAAATAAAAAAAGGGCCTTCAATTTGTTTGTTTGTTTTTTGAATTTCGCGCAAAACTACACGAGGGCTATCTGCGCTAGCCGTCCCTAATTTAGCAGTGTAAGACTAGAGGGAAGGCAGCTAGTCATCACCACCCACCGCCAACTCTTGGGCTACTCTTTTACCAACGAATAGTGGGATTGACTGTCACATTATAACGCCCCCACGGCTGAAAGGGCGAGCATGTTTGGTGTGACAGGGATTCGAACCCGCGACCCTCAGATTGCGAGTCGAGTGCCTTAACCACCATGTATAAAGATTTATTATAAAATGGTCTTTCAAAATTGCGCCTCATTCCTGGTAAACATTTACCTCTGATCATTTGGATACGAGTATAACATATTGAAAATATTCATCTAAGTATCCCTGTAAAACATTGTAAGGAATACATGTATAATTTGTAAGTCGTACAGAATTGAAAGTGTAGCTTTATGTGGTCTTTCCTTTCATACCCTTTCCGGAATAAAACTGTGTGATAAGACTATTTATTCGTGCAAACAATAAACCTTCTAAAGTAAAAGTGCTGCTTTCTTCGAGACTTTCATTAATTATATATATACATTAAATCCACATTCGTTAAGAAAATGTATTTCATTGTGTTCCTTTTACAATGAAACACGGAAAAGTAAAAATTGGTAATTAGCTTTAGAAATTCTGATGATTATAAGCATGTTTAAAATGTTTCTAAAGTACTCTAGATGATAGATTCAATTAACTAGAAGTTTACCAATATTTTCTTCACACGAATTAAACAATACCATTTACTGAATATCACAAAGAAAGATATATTTGTATAATACTGCCAGCTTAATATTTTGTATAGAACTTGCGATTTTACCTTGACTCGTCCCAAGTAAAAACAAAAAAGGGAAGGACAACATTAGCAAACGAATGTAATTTATGTTCCTCCATCCACCTTACTCAGTAATATCATCAGAGTACAGTATATTTCGAGAGATAATGGTGTTCAAGGCAGGAGAAGGGGGCATAAACTACAAAATATATCCTTCAGAGGGATAGACATTTAACACAGCATCAGCTTAAGACTTCTTGTGAGAAAGATGTATCGGAGCATAAAAAATTATGATCTTGTAATAAACAGGACATTTGATTTTTGCGTAAATAGATATATAATCATAACGACAAGACCTTTGCAGTTAATACTGGGACCTCTGTAAAATCAAAACAAAGGCACAAATCCTGAATATGTCTTCTTTAGTCTTTGGTGGTTGTTGCATAGTACCTTTGTGCAACATCTCTTCTAGATTGGTGGAAATATAGAGGACTAGCAGGCTAAAGACCCAATTATTGGAATTTTTTGATACTTAACTCCTGTAAAATCCCAAAAAAGGTACAAATGTCATCTACCTACTTCAGTCTGCTGAGCTATAATAAGGTACAATTGTATCATTTGGATTAATCGAAGAATAAAAAATACCAAGCCAAAAACCCTAATTTTCTTATTTTTTACCTCTGACCCCTGTGAAATTACATGAAAGGCACAAATGCCCAGTATATCTGATTTAGTATGTGGGGATTGTCTAAAGGTATCGTTGTGACAAGTTCTATTTGGAAGACTATAAGAGAACCGCTGGACAATATATGTGTTTTTGTAAAGTTTGATCTTTGATCCCCAAAACAAAAAGTTAAACATAACGGTTCTAGGTATATTGGATCAAGGTATACCCCCCTCCAAGTTTTAAGAAGGTTAATTTAGAAATAAAGGAATGGTTCATAAATGTAATTTTTGGAATGAAGAAGAAAATAACACGATAAATACAATCTGTTTTTCTTCCTATGGGGGATACAATAAATGAAAAAACGCTATTTTCTTTGGAAGCATGAAAAACAAAAACTAATATTTCTTTTCGTAGTTTAACTTGTGGCAATTTCATTACTTCATCTACTTGTTTTACTGTTACTATTGCATGCCAGGGTTTACATTTAAAAACCTCTTTCTAAACGAACTGTTCAAGGTATTCTTGGGCGCTTGAATGAGTGAATCCTTAAGCAGCTTTGAGATTATTCATTGAACAATGTTTAACAATGCCTTAGCAAAGTGAATGGATTAATATTCAATAAAGAATCATCAGGCACATAACAAGACATTGTTTTGTTTGTTTGTTGAAAAAAAGTTACACAAGCGTTATCTGCGCTAGTTGTCCCTAATTTTTAAGTCATAGATTGGAGAGAAGGCAGCTAGTCAACAGCACCCACCATCAATGTTTGGGCAACTTTTTTTCCGACCAAATAGTGGGATTTGACCGTCACTCTTAATCCATGGCCCCAAAATGCAGGACACAATTTATTTATTTATTTTGGCTGTAAGAGGCAGGAACCACAGAACATCAGTTCTATAGTCCCACACACATTAACCATTGGAGTCATTGTATAATACTTCCCAACTCTTGTTCAGAGTCACATACGTTACTCAATAATTCCTTAACAGGCATTTCTTTTTTAACAGAAAAATATTTATAATAAAGTTTGGGAAAGAGCGTCTGTGATACTCCCCTGATAAATGTATACTGCTACTAGCCTTGGTAGAAATAGTCCCTTAAATTCCATGTAAAATTATAATACTAACAATGTTTAATGAAGATAGGAATAATCAAACACTGACTGTTAATGAATGTTGGAGTAATCCAACAATAAAGTTAATTAATATTGGGAGATAAATACAAATGTTTAACATCAATATTTTTCTTTTCACAACACTTTGAAACAACGTATAAAATTTCATTTTGTAACGCATTGTAAAGAGCTCAGTAAATGTATGTGTTTAACATTGTTTGTTTCTTAATGTTTGTTTCGAGAGATTTTTTATATATTTGGATTTACTTCAACAGTTTTTATATTTCTAAATATGCTCATTGGGTTATTTGCATTGAAAATTGATAAATAATAATTAACTGCACTTATAAAATTGCCATCCATATACTGAAATATAGAAAACAGAGCGTAATGTTATAAAATAATTAACTGCACTTATAAAATTGCCATCCAGATACTGAAGTATAGAAAACAGAGCGTAATGTTATAAAATAATTAACTGCACTTATAAAATTGCCATCCATATACTGAAATATAGAAAACAGAGCGTAATGTTATGATATATTTCGTAGTATAGCTATGATTTACTAACAACACTAAAACTCAAAGGTTTATTTGGTAAATTGTAGTTTGTAAAGTCCATTGATCTTAACTTCTGATCATAACAGGGTACCTAATTATTGATCGTATTATTGATCACCCATGTTCATAGCTAAGCCAGATATCTTTCAGTTTTATAAGAATTTAATATAATCCACAGATTACAGAATTTTCAACATTAATTCAATAAAACTTTTTTTGCATCAAATGTTCTACTTCAGTGACGCTAGTAATCAGGCTGACGATGAGTTGCTAAATAAAAACAGTGCGCAAAAAATAAAAAAATAAAAACATTTAGCTATTATTCTTGGTATAGTAAATGGTAATATTCGATTTTTTTAATTAGATCAAATTTTATAATATATCAAGCCCCGTAACGCAAAAAAATCATAATATAGAAATAACTTTATGAATTCTCTTTCAGATTAACATTATGTGTAAATCTGTACATCTTAATTAAAGAAGTTGTTTGACTTTAAAGCTTACCTGGTACATTACAAACAATTACAAATAATTATATTATTTAGTAGACAAATGACTTTGTGCTATCGCTTGTTTCAAACCAATACTTACTCCTTTGTGTTCAACTGGAATGAGATCATTAGATGGCACCTTAATTTCCATTTTCACACTTTTGAAAGAAAATAACTTTCCTTATATATATCTGTTACTAAAAAAATGTTTTAAAATAATCAATTTTTAGCTGATGAATGATAGATGGTTTTAATTTTTAGCAAAAACTAAGCCGAATTCTATAGACTTTATAACGACACAAAACTAAGCCGAATTCTATAGACTTTATAACGACACAAAAACCAAGCCGAATTCTATAGACTTTATAACGACAATTTCTATACTGTATAATTGTTGTTCGTTTAGAATGTTTTTCGCTCAAAGTTACATCAGGGCTATGTGTGCATATTTGTCACTGAATTTAAACCGATAGGTTAAAGGGAAAGAAGCTAGTCAGCAGCATCCATCGTAAATTATTGAACCACCCTTGTCTGATCGAATGTTGGAGCTTGACTATCACTCTTATAACACACTCACGGCCTCAAAGTGCGGATTGTGTTTTTTCGACGTTGACGGACGTGAAGTTGATAAGATGTAATTCTTCTCCCTCAGTAAACGTTACATCTTCTCTTATGCAGATATTAAGCAGTTCGATCAGAAGATGTGGTCACTGTCTCATATCTAGTGTGATTACTGAGTGCTATACAAGAATTATAGTGTGTCATTTAGCTTATTATTCAACACTTATAAAACGATTAGACAAGGTCGATCATAATGTTGAACAAGCATATCAGATATTTCAAAATACATCAAATGTCTAAAATGTTTTTCATCTTTCGCATCTGAAAAAAAGAAAAATCAAAAACGTTTTCAGTAATTACAGACTATCTATCATCCATTAGACTTACTTAACGACTGACCAAGTGACACTTGACAAAATTACTAGAGTCGTGGGGTTTTATGAAGCGAGAAATCACGTTAAGTTAAAAAAAATGCTGAAAGACGACTTGGCAGAAGACTGTCTAGTTGAATGGTCATAACATAAATCTAAGGAGCCGCTTTGCTTTCAAATTATACAAAGTCATTGCCTTTTTATACAAAACAGGGAGAGTTTCAATTATTTTAATAACTTTTCAGTGTCAGCGAAGTAAAAACTTCAGCTTAGATTAGACAAAAAGCTCTCTTGAAAATTACAATTTCGAACAATAGCAGCACCTCATTCGATAAAATAGTTTTAATCCGATTAAGTTGGACAGAACTTCGGCGAATTGGCTAGGCTTACAGCTTCTTTAACAATGAATAAGTTTAAGAAAGCTGATGAGTTTCAAACACTCTTTTATTCTAACAACAACTGTTCTGGTGTGAATGCCTTTTCCAAGCTGGCGAATCATGAACATACATAATTATACTTCTCTTAAGACGTTAGTATTAGGCTTACTGTATTTTTAACATTGTATTTTCCATGTTGTTCCTTGGAGGTTTCAAGAATTAGAAGATAATAAAACTGGATTGAATGAAACACGTCGTCAGAAATGGGTATGACCAACATAGTGTCGTTCGAATACTATTATTATATACTTTTCTAATTCTTGAAAATTCCTAAAGGACTGGATAAAGAATGTAATTTAAAAAATATAATAGGCCTAATAGTAATGTCTTATGATAAGTATAATTAACTTTATTTGGTTATAAGTCAGAAAAAGACAGAAAAATAATTTTGACAACTCAAAGATTTATTTTCTTAGGGGACCCCTTCCCCTAAGAGAAGGAATTGAGGGTGGTTACCATAGTAACCCAAGGGTTGGCAGTAGTTCTTTATCATTTTATATATCCTATTATTTCCAGTTTAATATTTCTCTCGAACAACATGAGTGATGGTAATAGTGTTTGAGTACTAAAAAACGTTATTAAAATTAGTAAATAAATTCAAATTTTCTTTATTTAGAGTTATAATTTGACTCTTTACTATTTCTTTGACGTTCACAAAAAAATTATTTATAATGATATGACTTGGGCTGAAAAATTATGAGATAAATTATACTCATCACTCTAGCGCTCTACTTTTCATAAGTTGTTTCATCATCTTTAATAATCTATGTTACGTTATCTTGCTCTGCACTTAATTCTGTTATTTAGAGTAGCTATATTCTCACAATAAAATAAAAACAGTAAATTAAATTCCAGGGAGGAACTTCCACATCTGCTTTTTAAAATTAGTTATCCTCCATTAAACATAAGGCTTGCAAGTTTTGGCTAAATTTATTTTCATTTTGTGCACGACAGTCGCTGGTTGTGCTGTATATCTCAGTCGCTGTGTGAGTTGTACTTGAGAAACTTCCTGCGTCTTTATGTCTCGTTCTTTGGAATAGAATATTCAATCGTGACCTGCTTTTATTTTATGCTTCATCAAACCAAAACAAGTTGTAGTATAATCACACAGATGTGTATGTAAATCTAACATGTAAACAGAACGAAATATTCAGTAAATTCTTTATGTCTGAAACATCGTATTGCCACCTTAACATTCATTAAATAAAGCAAACGAGACTAATTATATTACTCTTTTTTTTTCATGAAGTAACAGACAAAAAATACAAACAAGTCTTGTCTGTCCCGATCCATTATATCTGGGTTTTTTCAGGAAGATATTGGAACCTATCGGGAGAATTGAAAATGAAAGAAACTAATTATGCTTTAATATTACCTTTATTTTTAAAAGCAACTTTTTGCAAGATACGTAATTTGTTTGTTTTGGAATTTCGCGCAAAGCTACTCGAGGGCTATCTGCGCTAGCCGTCCCTAATTTAGCAGTGTAAGACTAGAGGGAAGGCAGTTAGTCATCACCATCCATCGCCAACTCTTGGGCTACTCTTTTACCAACGAATAGTGGGATTGACCGTCACATTATAACGCCCCCACGGCTGAAAGGTCGAGCATGTTTGGTGGGATGCGGATTCGAACCCGCGACCCTCAGATTGTGAGTCGAGCGCCTTATCCACCTGGCCATGCCGGGCACAAAGATACGTAATCGATTTTTGTCTAAAACCATATGCTTCGAAAACGTTGCAGCGTAATCTTATTTACAGAGCCTGGGGACCTTAATTTTTATAGTAATGAGATTTACAACTAATGGAGTAGACTTTAAATAATGAGCCAAGTTAATGAATCAGCTTTCATATTGCTTCAGAATTTATATAAGAAGAACGTTGAATTATGCAACTACCAGCAAAAATTACCAGTAATATACTCCTATATGCGACTTTAAGTATTAACATATGTATTACTGTTTTGTATATGATTATAATATATATTAATAATTATATTATACTCACATTTTGTTAAACTAAAAAATTTTTGCAAAGACCAGGATATTAAAATTTTAGCATCTGTTTAAGATTTTAACATATATTAAGTTTATTCTAACTCAAGCTTTCTAGATCTTGTGTTATCTATTATTTTCGCAGATTAGGGTATTAATCTATTATTTTCATAGATTAGGGCATTAAAATAATTAGTTTTTGATGTTTTATTCTTCTTTAACTTTTTTTTGAAAGTTCAGGTATATTTCTACATTTTATTTTTGTTTTCCTTTTTTTGCCTGACAAATCCACTCTTGGCTGTTTTGAACCAGTATTTTATGAAAGTAACGTCTGATTACCGTCAATTCCAGACTGTCTCTGTATTATCGTTAGCATTCTTTTGGTCATAACTTGATACCAGTTGTTTACTTCAATTCGCCTATATTTTTTCTCAGTAGTAGAGAGAAAATCCAGTGTTTAAGATAAAAGCCATCGTTGTTTAAATAATAATGTTTTAAATAGTTTGTTTCCCTAAAGACTATCTAGGTATAACAGTCTCTATTTTTGGACTGATGGACCGCATGAAAGGTAGGTAGTCACCAACACCCACCGTCAACTCTAGGGCTACTTTTGTTTGTTTGTTTGTAATTAAGCACAAAGCTACACAATGGACTATCAGTGCTCTGCTCACCATGGGTATCGAAACCCAGATTGTAGCGTTGTAAGTCCGCAGACATACAGCTGTGCCACTGGGGGGGGGGGGGAGGCAGCTACTTTTGTCTGACCGACTGTTGGAATTGGTGTACCCGTTTTAGTGGCAACTGGCCGTGAACCATGAGCTATCGACTTCATCCTCCGATCACGCTAACCTCTGGGCGACGATCAGCCCATGTTTTAAATAACAGTCATTTAATGTTCGATAGAGTTTCAATTTAGATCAAAACATTTTCAATGCATAAAATATCTCGTTGTTTTATCATTCGTGTGATGTGTCTAGCAATACGAAATATGTCGATTTTGATAAGTTTTATAACAATATGCGGATCAAATAGAACCACCTAGCGAATTGTTATTTTTTTTATCTTAGTTTCAATATTTGTCTTTAGGTAAATGGAACTAGATAGAAAATAACTCCATCTATTTGAATTACAATAGCTAGGAGTCAGATATGCACTTTCGTTGTTGTTGTTTTTCTATGGCTACTGAACGTAATGCATTTGTTTTGGCACTCATTCTTGAGCCCTTGTGAGGAGAACATCTCTGTTGAATATGTATGTACGTGTTTCAAGCAAGCAAACACAACAAAGCCATTCCCACTGATGAATTATAATAGATAGGCTTGTCAGGGCGAATGCGCATTCAAATCCTCGTAGCTCTCTACCAGAGACTTGGAATGTCAGAATTACACATATGGTAGCCTAGCACGAGCAACTAAACTGTAATATACATATATATGCATGCATGCACGAGTGCAAGTGTGTGTGTGTGTGTTTGTTTAAAAAAAACATACTGAGTATTCGCATATGTACGTTAACATCATATATATATATATGATAGATAGATAACTTTACTTCTAACAAATTAAACTACACCAACCTATTTTCTTAGGTTTTCTTTTTTAAAAGACCTTGAAAACTTCTAAATACTCGTAAAAGTTGTTGCCGTGGGTAATTACTTTCCAAAGACTCGGGTAGTTTATCGCGATTGTTATAGAATATGGATTGCTTTTCAAATCCTTATCTTCTACATGGATTTTCATTGAATGTTAACTGTTTACGTGAAACAGAAAGTACGATCACTGTATTGTGTCCGACAATTATATTATAAATTACCCTCATTTAATATAAATTACCCTCATTATTCGGTCTGTTATTTCTTTTGTACCCCAAAGATTTATTAAACGTTTTACCAGACGCCATTATGAAATCGACACGGCGGGTATCATTTCAAAAAAACTTCACCATCACCAACAATGTTTTTGTTGTTTGTAGAGTGACGTTATATTTAAATGTTTGTTTGTTTGTGATTAAGCACAAAGCTACACAATGGGCTATCTATACTCTGCCCACCACGGGTATCGAAACCAGGATTCTAGTGTTGTAAGTCAGCAGATATACCGCTGTGCCACTGGACGGGGGAGCCTATATTTAAATGGGATATCTGTGCTCTGTCTGCCGCGGGGAATCGAACCCCGGATTTTAGCGTGAACTTACGTCTGACCCAACGGAGACATCACACTCAAGATAGAAACATTGAAGTGAATCTAGCGAACGGTGAGGAACAAAACAAGATAAGTTTTGAATAGTTATATAATGGGAACAAAAAATATCTGAGAAATTTATTCTTTGTGTTTTACACTCTAAAATCTTCCTAACTTGTAATATTTAACTTATTTCAATAATTCCATCTTAGATTACTGGCTTACTTAAAGAAGAACCTAATGGTTAGGAAGTTCGACTAGCAAGCTGCAGTTCGTGGGATCGAAATCCGTCGCCACACACGCTCTCCCTTTCAGCCATGGAAGCGTTATAATGTGACGGCTAATCCCACTATTCGTTGGTAAAAAGAGTAGCGCTAGAGTTGGCGATTTGTGTTGATTATTCGCTTTCCCTCTTCTGTCATATTACACTTAGTGATAGTCAGAGCAGATAGCCCTCGAATAGCTTTTTACGAAAATGTAGAAAAAAACAAACACACTTAGAGAAGAACCTGATAATACGTGACCGACTTTTAGCCATTAAAATCCTATGTAATATTATAATAAACTATTTTATCATTATATACTTAACAGATAAATAAACTATTTCTTGTTAAACATTTTATTAGTAAAAATAAAAATGCATGTTAAAAACTATGTTTTTAGTGTTATATTTCACTACCTCGTTTAATCTCCAAATATTAAAACTCAATAAAATCGATTAATGGATATATAAGGTATAATAATACTCTTATCAGCAGTCTGTTGTTGATACAACCTGACGATCTGTAGACTATTTATGATTTTATATTTCTGAAAATTTGTATACGTTTTTAAGGAACTGAAATTTAACATTTTTTTTTGTGATTACTAGTCAACAGTGACGCAACATAAATCTTGCAAAATCGATACTTTCCAGCACAGCAGGAAACTAAAACAATAAATTTATACTTCGAGTTTTAACAATACGTTAAAATAATAAATATTCTCATGTCTTTTCTAGTCTAGAAGTGTTGGTTTAAGACTTATATTAACATATATATTAAACTATTATACCGATTAGAACTAATATGCCACAAGCGGTTAGTCTGCGGAGTTATAACGCTAACAAACGGGTTTCGATACCCACTGTGTAGCTTTATTTGTGTCTAAATTGTTAGACTTTGGACTTAATCCTAGAGCCACTTGTTTCCTTTCAATGACTAACTGATGTAATATTCAGCCCAGAAACTTTAGGTTATTATATGAGCTGGAATAGACAGACCATTATTGCTTTTAAATTTAAAACTTCTTCACAATAACAATTGTATATATATACAATCATCTTCATACAGTTTCATACTACGACAGTTATATTGTTTAGAAACTAATTAATGTATTATTAATAAATAATGAAAAATAATAACTAAACTTTTAAATGTTGTTCAAATAACTATTGCATTTTTGTTTAGGGTTTAGAATATTACAACAAAATAATGGCGTTGAGAAAAATATATGTGGATATTTTAAACAATAATTTATTTAAGCCACAGTGAGTACTTTAGTTGTTACTTCCCTTTTGACGAAACTCCTTGAAAACCTAGAAAAATTAGCTAATCAAACAAAATTCTTAAACCTTCATAAAAAGCCTATGTCGAGCTACATTCTGCATAACCACGTGTCTAGAGAGAATGCATCACGTAGAAAAGCTAGCAGGAGGGTTATATCCAAGGCTTTATGTTGAAGATAATTAAACAAGTGCAGTGTCGCTATGATGGAACTTCTAGTTACCTATACAAGTTGCTGCCAAAGCTATTAAGTTACCGTTTCAAACCCTATAGCTTGTATTCGCAGGGAAATTATGTTGTTTTGACAAATATTGTAAGCTGCCCCTTCGAACAATGCATATTTTACGATCGTTTACAGGATGATATTACAGGGAAGCACATAATAAACACATACATTATACATGGCTTGTCAAAAGCAGGCATGTGATGGACGTAAGATCTCGTTACCAGGAAATTTGGATGGAGGTTTACATCACCAGTTATAGAAGCGAAACAAAGCCGAGTATGACAAGCCTACAAGTATGGGGGATTACAAAGGAAGATGAACTGATTGCTAGCGAGTTACATCCGAGCGTTGTAGCGTGTAACACAAAAGGCAAATAAAAGGAAATATATTATACAACAATAGAGAAACATTCAGCAGTTGTCCATTTATAATCATCTTTATTTTAAATGGAAACGTCCCTGGAAGACGCATAGGACGATAGCAACCAGCATATTGACCATCAATATTACCAGGCCATAATTCTTTTAAAAAATATTTCGTTTTGGGATATTATAATTCGCAACTAATGCTTGCTGTATTGAAAGTGTTTGAAATAAGGTTTCTTTAAGCACTTCAGAATTTTTAAAGATAATCTTACTTAAATACTTAACTTAAATATGCTTTCATTTATATTGCTCTCAAAGTTAAATTGTACTTTGATCATACAAGCATGAGTTTTTATAATACCATTGGTTGCTGACGTTAATGGAAAAATATGCCGTTTTTTTTACCTGTTTGTTTGTCAAATAAGGTAAACTTTCTGAAACTGCATTTTGATTAGTTGGCTTTTAGTAACAATGTGAAAAGAATTAACGTTCGCTAAATTAAAACATCTTCTAATATTTAGTTACAGTTTCTGAATAACTTACAAAAGTTTCACACTGATTATACCGGGATTTAAAAATAAGATAATATAAAACAAGATTCAGTAAATTGTATCCTGTGTACAGATAGTAAATACGGACATGTAGAAACGAGAACGAATATTTCCTCACATTTTTGGTACTATTATGAAATTTATTCAACATAAATTAAAAACAACAACATAACTAAGAGTGTTAGTAGAGGATTCAGAAGAAAGTATAAGATATAGTATCACATCAGAAAACTATATGTAATAGCTTCTGTATAACCAAGAACTTCCATTGTTGACCACCAGTTAAACCATAATTATTCGAAGTATTATATTGGTCTTATTTCAAAAATACTTTAAGCTACTTAATCCTACATGTAACTTATATAGATTGTTTGATAACTCTAAACATACTATTTGGGGTTAATATCCTAGTATTCAAAAACAAAACTCCATCTTTATATTTCAAGTAAACTACCTAGAACGTTGTTAAAGTATAGAATAAAAGTCCCAATCCCACATGTAACTTATATAGATTGTTTGATAACTCTAAACATACTATTTGGGGTTAATATCCTAGTATTCAAAAACAAAACTCCATCTTTATATTTCAAGTAAACTACCTAGAACGTTGTTAAAGTATACAATAAAATATCTGTAACATTGCGTTGTGAAAAATAAGTAATTGTAACATATTTCGTAAAGTTTTAAATCATGCAGCTAGGTACAAATGTTTTGCGTCTCTTTGGAATGTTATGAATGAATATAGTTAAAAAATAACATGATACAGATTTTTTTATTCATTTAATCAAAGAAACTACAAGATGATGTTGCAAGAGTCTACCGATATGCATGGAATCAATGAGGAGCTAAAGGATCGATTTATCATTTAGATTCCTCCATGCAGCCTTTAAACGTAACATGTTTAGCAGGTTTTATTCGACTTTATGAAGCAGCATTAGAAAGTTTTATCAAAAATGTAGTTACAAGCTTGCTTGAGCATTTGTAACACATCTAAAACAACTGCTGGTGAGTTGAAAACATATAAAATAAATTTATAGTATTCATGAAAAAAACTTTGAAATTCACTCATCTTTTAAAGTCAAATATTTATTTACACTGAAAGTTTGAAGTATTAAAATACACAGCTCATGAAAAGGTAGAGAAATGTATTCTTTCAGTACTTGGCTCATGTTAGAAATAAAAATAAATAAAAGACAAGAAAAAAATACCACTATTCCGCGAATGTGATGATTTGTATTCTTTAGATATATATATATAAATGTGTATAAAGAATCTGACTACATTCACTTTGTCTTTCTGCTTCATTGTGTTTTTGATATGCAAAAGCGTATTGTGTTATTTAAGCATTCTTAAATCACTTGGTATATAAAAAACGTTAATTATCGCATTCAGCTTATCTTAAAATATGGACATCAGTGAAGTGAAATTCATCATTGTCTTGGGAGATTAGCTTGTTTCCAAACAGCTTAACGTGAAACCCCCTCTTGATTCGTCTACAGATTAAGCCGTACAAGAAGCCATTTCTGATTGGTTGTTTCAGAGCACTCTGTAAAGTAATTACTATTAAATTAAGAAAGCTTGTTTTTTCCATAACTTTTAAAGGTTTGGATAAAAGTGTTAACAACTGCACTATTAACCTTGTGAACAATGATTACTTTCCTTCCTCCTCTTCCAATTGCAAGAATTACATCACAGGAAATCTATAATTACTCAGTGATGCTAGTTCTGGTGCTAACGATGATGATCTAAATTAAACAGATAATAGAACAAATTATAATCCAGCTACTATAATATTACACAGAACATTTCTCACCCAAGTTAGTAGATAATAAAAGTCTTAATGTACTTACATAATTCATTTATTCGATGGGTTAATTTACTTCATAGAGCCCACTATTATTTTACATGTTCCTTCCTTCGAAAATGTGCAAAATCGTACGGCATTTGAAAACTAAAACTGCAAGCATTCATATAGATATATATAATGATACTTTTTCGTTTTATATAAAACAGCGTATCTTATTTAACGATATTAACGGTTATATCATGAGAAAATGATCAGTTACTTTAAGGTCGAAACTCTAAAGAGAGTTCGTGCTTACAAACAACTGTGTAAACTTTGAAGAAAACTTCAAATAATACACGTGGTAACAAGATTTAACCTTAAAAGTGTGCGTTTTGACTTACCTTCCAAAATTAATTATAATTGCTACTACAGTGAATTGTGGAAGTGCATATCACTTGGAGTTCTAAACTAATTCATTGAGATATATAGACTGTGTGACGTGAAAAGTATGCAGTTAAATAACATCGTAAAAACAATCAGAGAAGTTAATATAATATAATCAGATAAATTATTCATAAAATCTACTGTATCAGCCAGATTGTTTGAAAAGTATAAAGATAATGGTTTTGAGCTGAATGTTTTATGACTTTTATTTTTTCTACGTTGTTTTTATTAAACTCAAATACTATTTTCATATCTTTTAGTTTGATATATACTTTCTAACAACTACGTAGCTAAACATATTTAAGCTTTGTTGACCGAAAGGGGGAAATGTTTACACTAGCACGTGATTTATCTTTACACTGGCATTCTTCACTATGAATTGCTCGTCTAGAAATATTTTGTCGATTGCTGAAATTTCATTAAATTTCCTAATTAATGAAACAATCCACGTGAAAGAAATTTATAAAAACATTATGAAACTTGATTTTTAATAAGTTAAATTATTGCTCTAACAAATTGGAGAGCACAAAAAATCCTAAAGGAAAATAATACATAATATATTCTTAGACCGAGATTTTTTTTTAAATATGAAAAAAATGTGTAATAATATTGTTGTTTATTTGTTTCTCGTTAAGCACATTGATACGCAATGAACTATTTGTGCTGTGCCCATAACGGGTATCAAAACCCGGTTTTTAGCCTTATAAGCCTTCAGACATACCGCTGTGCCCCTGGTGGGCCTGTAATACTGCAATAAGCTTTATAAAGAAAAACTAGTAAAATAACCAATACACAAGTAAGTAACAAAATTTTATATAACGATGTATCCTTTCCTAAGCTACGGAGTTATATTCTTAAATCTTTTGTGTGGCCATCCACATTCAAAGCTATCAAGATTTCAACGAAACATGTCTTTTTGGGTTTTACCAAATACCAGCTTTCCAATTTCTCAAAAAGTTTTTTCATGTACCAAGAATATACGTTCATTGCGTGAATTCACTGCGGGTTTAATTCTGACAGATCAGTCTGCTTAGACATATGATGATTTTATAACTCTTTCTCTAAGACTCTTAAAAAAAAACTTCCATTATAAACAGGCTGGTTTTGCATACAGAAATGCTCTTTGTATTGTTATGTTAGTTTGTATTTCTATTTAGGACTCAAGAGCCTTTCAGTGTTTTGACATTTAAAATACCTGACACCACGGTTTTATTGTACTCAGCGTATCTTTCTGTATAAGGCGTCTTTGTCACATTGGTAAAGGTTTAAATCTTCTGGAGCTCATAACATTCATCACGTACCAGACAATCTTCCTCGAGCAGCTTAGTCCCCATTTCAGGCTCAGTTTTTTTTTTACAGCTGTCCTTCATATATAAGTTGAATTCTTACTTGGTTTTATTTTATCAAGACTTCCCTTTAAATAACACGGACTATACTCAGTGAATTTTCAGAAAGTTCTATTTAATTATTATCCATTTCGTAGAAACGTAAGTACTTATTTACTATTATGTTTATTTTTGAGTCAGACGAAAGCACTGTATTTCATATTCGTTGATTGTAAGTCTCACAAATAAGATAACAACCCAGTTATATAACTGGATATTTTAAACTTTTTCATTCACTCAAACTGTTTTCACGTATAGAAACAAACAGCACTTGACTATGGGTCAATTACACCATTTGTTTTGTTTTTGTGTTTTTTTGTAAGACACAAAGCTGCACAATGGGCTATCTGTGCCCTACCCGCCATACCACTGAGCCTTCAGGGGGTGGCGGCATTGGATAATAATTATCCACTAAATTTTATACATTTCAGATAAAATAAAGCAATCAAAACATTTTAACTCAGTAACACTTTTAAGCACAAATAGTTGAAAGTGTTGATTTTTAAAATCTCTAACACATGTGACAAAGTTTTTTAAAAAAAAGAGCAATTTCTAGATTCTATTTTCCAACCAGCCTTATTAGGTATTCTAGCTTTAAAGTGATTGGGATTATTGGTTCTTTCGTTAATATCTATAAAGATAAGTTCTGATATGAGCAAAATGATATCTATCTAGGTTTTAATATACTGCCAGAAACCAAGCACAAACCATAGGTACAACACAATATACTGACAAGCTATATATATATGAATAAAAACCCTATACTAGGGTTTTTATTCATTTCTATCAAGACTTCTTGAACCTTCGTGTTTTTCTAGCATCATGAAGCTATTTATGAAGATATAGATGTAGTTATGCATATATTCAGGTTTATGCAGAACTTATATGTAATGAAACACTGGTGAGTTCCTAACTCTAACTGCTTTGCTATGTTAGATACAGAAGATTGTTCTTGGTAAGATTTTTGAAATTTGAGTCGAGTTCATTAGTCAATGACTAAACTTTCATATGCGTCTTGAAATGGTTATTCTACGACAGTCTTGCTATCTGATACCGGAGCACTTTGAATGTAATTAACAAATATGAGACTTACCTAAAAGCAGATTACATATAGGAAATGCAAAATATTTTTGAGCTTTTTTGTTATAATGAACGTATTGAATGAACGCAATTTTATTACGAATAATATAACCTATCAATGCACGTACGCAATAAAGTTTAAAATAGTTCAAGCTATAATCATTCACCACGTATTCACACATTTTGTGCCTTTGACTGTAAAGCAAACAATTCTGTTTCTAGGCTTAGAAAACTCAAACCTATTTCCTATTATCCTCAGTATTCAAGTTCATATTTCCATCCTTTTTTATGTTTCTACCTAAACAGATTTCCCACAGGTGGAAAGTCAATATCCCTAACAATTCTGAGCACCTAGGAGTCCAGAACTCTTCTTAACTTAGATTTTTTAACCAGTTAACAGTCGTACCTAAATTTCTATATCAACAATGAACGTCTCACACAAGAAGTAAGTCATTAATAACTAATATGTCACATTAGAGTGTAAGACGCTTTACTTCTTGATGTTGAAGCATTTTTTTTCCACTCATTAATACAGTCAAGGTTCTTTGAGTAATTGAAATTATTTTAGTAGAATCAGATATTCACAGCATCTTAGCATGATTAGCGAGTTTGAAAACATTACTGTCCAAAAATTTATCCCAAATAATTCCCGTAAATAATGAATAACAAACAGTACATAAACATAATTAATGGGAAATCCAACTAATTGCATTCTGCCAATTGAAAAATGTCCATTTATCACCACTTTGCTTTCAACCACTAAGCTAATTTTCCCCGTTTTACTATTTCTACTAGTTACATAAGCATGTAGGTTGTTAATATTTTTTTAAGCCTTAAGCAGCATTTTCTAGAAGTGAAGGTATACAACATCAACTGAAATGTTGTTGTCCTGACTAGCAGTATTTTAATACAGGAAAAACTCCAACAAATTGGAAAAGCAAGAAAATCTTTTTTGAACCATGATGAGAACTGTTAATTAAAGGCCAGCTTTCCACATGATTTCTGTAATTAAAGTCTAACATCTTTCTAACAAAAGAAGTCAAACTAATAGGCCTATAGTTTCCGAATCCTTCCTGAACTCTTTCTATTTAAAAATAAATAATGATCACATTGGCAGTCTTCCAATCAACAGGGATATCCCCAATTTCAAGATAATTTAGAAAAATAACAACTAGCGCCATGTATTTTCTAGTCTTATTCAAGGTTTTAAGATAAATCTCGTCAAGGCGAGGAGATTTTCTCTCTGAATGTTTTTCAAATTCCTCTGAAGCAGCTTTTTCTACAACAGAAATAGAAAATAAAAAAGTACTAGCGTTCTTTTTTACGTATCAAATTACAAAAGACCCTCCCCATCCTTAATACTTTTCACTTTGGTATCTCCTCTTCTCTCTTACTAATAAAACAATGTAAAAAACTTTTTATCATATCAGCTATGTTCCTTTCCTCTGTAATAAGTTGTTATTTTGAAGGTTACCACTTTGCGAAGATTTCAAAATCTTTTAAACTAAAGAGAGGAACAACATCAGAGAAAATTTAACAGAAATAGTAAATCACGGATAAAAAAAATGTATAATTAAGGAATTTTAACTTTAACCCATCAAATGCCAACATTGAGATTTCTATAGTTTTGAAATATTCCAAGTGTTGTTATGTATATGTAAAGCGTTTTCAGTGACTGAGTTCTCTGACATCAATTATTTGGCAAAGCATAACTATCGATTCATTTCAGCCTTTGTTATTAGTGTTTCATTAAACTGCAGTAACCACAGACTATGTGCAATATATATGCTTGTTACATGTGGCAAAATCAGATGCAAAATATCCACCCCAACAAAACTAGGATATGTTCTTCAGGTTGTAAGGGTAAGTTCAAAAGTAAGAAAATTATAAAAACAATAAATGTAGGCTTTTCCATAATCCAGTAAAGAAACACTGAAAGGTGAATATGATGGAGTAGAATTTCTCATATATTAGCACACTAAACAGAAATAAAACGTTGAAGTAATTGTAAGAAGAGGTCTTGCATTACTGCAACAATAAGATACTAAAAAAAAAACGTAAAAAATATTGTTTTCAGGCAACAAATTGGGAAACATTTCGAATTCCTAAACATATATTAAGCTATTGAGTTCTTATAACAATAAGAGCACAGAATCCTTTCTCAGTCATCAAATGCTGCGTGATCAATAGGACGCTCGTCATCTAACCTATGTCCCATATCTTAGTTCAAAAAAAATTATTCTCATAGTGATAATAAAAAAAGTTTATATCACGGTAAATTGCATAATATTTCCCCAAATCAGTGCATAGAAATAACTTCTTTTGAAAGAAAAAAAGGAAAAGATGGAAGACCCAATTCCCTTAGGTTAAATGTTGCCCGGCAACAATCTCTAACAATATGTTCTACCAGAATGAAATGAATATGATGAAATTCGATTCAACATGTCTTGTTGTCGCAAGAGTGAGTTGGGTTTACTATTTTTCGTTTATTCGTATAATTTTCAGCTGAAGTTTGGTTCCAGAATTGGTCTTCAGAACTGTCAGGAGGAAACACCAACAACTATCATATGGTACATACTAGAAATCTGTGGGTCCCTTAAGAGTTGTGCTTCTGAAACTATATGAACAAGATTGAAATACGAATGCTTTGCTAGTTTAAACTAGCTACAAATTAATTTTAGGTTTCCTTCTTCACTCCCTTATCTCGTTTTTTTTTCTTCCGTGTACTCAGTGTATTACGTCATGTACAGTATAATAAAAATATGTTAAACCAAACTGCAACAAGACCACTGAATAGTTTTAATTATGTCAAACAATCAGGGAAAAAATATAAGCAAATGGGAATATTGCCTATTTTGATTGAACTTTTTTCTGTATATGGTCAATCAAATAAGTCATTACACTGACTAGCATATTTTAAAATGTAAGCAATCAAAAAACTGGAAACTTTTATGAGAATATTAAGTGTTAAGTGTAACAGATGGTTTGGTACTCGTAGCTTGATAAAGTCAAAACTAATAATAAAATCGATTATAAATAAACAATCATGTTGTTTGATTAGTTTGGTTTTGAGCCTGTGTGAACTCGCATATAAAATAATTACTAATGTAAGTTTTTCAAGCCCCCCAGTAGCACAGCGGTATGTCTGCGGACTTACAACGCTAGAATCCGGGTTTCGATACCCGTGGTGGGCAGAGCACAGATAGCCCATTGTGTAGCTTTGTGCTTAATTAAAAACAAACAAACAAGTTTTTCAAATCATTATTATTTTAGTAAAAATTATTATTTCTTTCACACAAAATCATATGGTTAAGAAGACTAAAAATAAATCAATAAACTAAAGTTGCTCAGAAGAAGCTTAGATTTTCGGGAGAAGAGGATTCACCGAATTTTGCTGTTTAAGGGCTAGTTTCAGGCTGACAATCTCAAGACTCTCTCAAATCTTTAATTGCACTTCACTCTCAGCTCTAACGACAATGGTAAAGTTGTCAGCGTCAGCTGTAACATCACACTCACTAGATACGTTTTGGACTATACGTAATGGATTTCCTGCTCTTTTTGGCGTGTGTTTTTTATTCACTTAGTGGTGGATTCAACATACTTCTTTGTGCAGTAAGGGGATGCACATTTGTATGCAGTGAGTGACTGCTTATCCTTGGAAACTACATCTTTAAATCTTATCAAATATAACTTATTCCATAAACAAATCTTAAGATGAATTTAATTTGGACTTATCGGTATATACTACTCAAGAAAGTAAGCAGCTTTTTCTTGACTACCAAAGAAAGTTATCTTTTATAAATCAAAACAGTGAGCATTACATTCTTGAAAATAATAAACTACAAAACATGAGAGACTATATCTTTATCTGAACATTCGTGGACTACGTTATTAGGAAAGTTAACATAGAGTTCATTCTATTTCAGAGCCTTCTTAATCCTTACGATTTCTTCACGTAATAAGCATGGTTATCAAATTCTGTCTTTATGATCAATGAACATTTTTGCTAAACTGAATGTAAAAACAGTGAGCACGAAACTTTCAAAATTAGCGCACATAAGTTTTTCACATAAGTGTTTGGTCAAGTGTTAAATACATCTATTTGTGCGTATTAGAACAAATAGAACAGCGTGGCGCAGTAGTCTACTTGACTGAAGAATTAGTAAATTGTACGATATCTTGTCCTTATGATTAACAGTTTAATGTGCAATAATTAATTATCAAATATTATGAAACTTTGTTAAAACGAAATAACTAAAGATCAAAAATGTATTTGTTCGCTATAATGTTATGTCAAATATAAATTTTAACAATTGCACGTAAGTTAAGAGCAAAATGTGATTTACAAAACTAATTTGTATCAAAACATCCATAACCACCTTCTACTTATACCAAATGAATGAACCAAAACGAAGAATATTTTGATAATTTTAGGAAGTCTGTGTTATATGTTCTCTCTGGTCGTACACAGGTATTTCATGTAGATAACCACCGTGGTAAGATTTTGTTTGGAGATCACATGGCTACATTTGATGTTGGACATTTATCTGCTTTATTGATACATAATCGTGATCAAAGACTAATTCGAGATATATTAGATCATAAAATGATTTCCTGTTGTAAGGATTTTTCTGGCTGTTCACGGCTGTTTCATGAAGGTAATCACCCTAAACTTTCTTCTAAAGTTATAAGGATCGTTTGTTTGTTTGTTTGTTTTGAATTTCGCGCAAAGCTACAAGAAGGCTATCTGCTCTAGCCGTCCCTAATTTAGCAGTGTAAGACTAGAGTCATCACCACCCACCGCCAACTCTCGGGGCTACTCTTTTACCAACGAATAGTGGGATTGACCGTAACATTATAACGCTCCCACGGCTGAAAGGGCGAGCATGTTTGTTGGGACGGGGATTCGAACCCGCGACCCTCAGATTGCGAGTCGAGTGCCCTAACCACCTGGCCATGCCGGGCTTAGTTATAAAGAGAAGAAGTTTAGAAAACTTGAATGACCAGCCCAATTACCTGAGCTTAGCCTATGTGGAAAAATATGAATATAAGGGTTAAGGCAAAACCACCAGTAAAAAACAAATACGAGTTGTAATTCTTGACTGAGGAAGCAAGGAGGAATAATCCTGCAACATTATGCAAGGAAGACAGCGAAATGATGCCTAGCAGATTTAGAGAATTAACATAGAATAAGGAAGACCCATAAATATTACAATGGGTCAATAAATATTCAATAAAGAAGTGACCCAATTCTTCTGTTTTTTAATTGTCCATAGAGCATAAGTCATAAAAAATACAAGTATGATTAATCTCTGTAATTTATTCGTCGGAATTAAGTATTTAGTATAACGGGTGCTATTATGTATTATGTATAACGGGTGCTATTATGTATTCAGTATAACGGGTGCTATTATGACCCTCAAAACAAACAATTAACGGTTCTATGCATTCGAGAAACATAAAAATGTTATTATAGAATGTTATCAAATACTTAAGTGAACAGTTATAATATCAAGAAAACCGCTTCAGTGTTACATTGAATCATGATCCTCTTTGGCTATAGTTTTGATATTGGGATAATTACCATTCAGATGATACAAAACTCCCTTATGTGCTCTATAAATTAAAAGTTAACAAAATATCATCGACATAACGTCAATAGTAAAGTGATTTAAGGGCATTTGTAATTCCCTCGACCACTTCTTTTCTTAATATAAGAATGATTAGGCATAAGAGATTCAAGTTTACATTATATTCTGACTTAAACAGTTTGGTTGTAGATATTTCGTTAAATATAAAACTAGATTATTTAGAAACAAAATAAATTAGCTTAGAAAACACTTGTTTGGATAAATATAAATCATTAGTTTCTGACAGAGGAATGTAAGATTCAGTGTGCAATTTTTCAACCTCAAGGGCCGTACGTGTCTGGACTGTGGATCCGAAGATCCAGAGTTTGCGTCTCGTTGCCCTGAAAAAAAGCGGTGCCGCACTTTGGGGCCTTAGGTGCACTACAAGAGCTTTGGTCAAATCCCATTGTTCAGTTAGACAAGAGTAGTAGCCCTAGACTGGTGGTCTTACTTCAAGTTCCGCCAGTTCGTAATTAGGGGCGGCTATGAGCAGACAGCCTTTTTCATAGACTTGCAAGAAGATTATAAAATAATTAAATGAAACACAACGTCAAAGCTAGTTATATTTACAGAAATGTCACTTCTGTACTGAAAGGCAAACCTTCAAGTTACCTTTTACTATAAGTACTTAACAAATTGTTGTTATAACTTTCAATATTTGATACTGTTAGTCTTACAAAACATTCTCATTATACCATTAAGTTTCATTAACAAAGTTTCCCATTTTGATCTTACCTAGAGATTACGTATCGCATGCATAAAGTTTTTAAGCTACATTAAGTTTCATTAATAAAGTTTCCCATTTTGATCTTACCTAGAGATTACGTATCGCATGCATAAAGTTTTTAAGCCTTATCTTTCTTAAAATGTAATAAATACTTATATAACCTAGTGATAGTTAGGTCATAATTATTTAAGTTAAAGCTTTTTCTTATGTCGTAGTGGTTAGCGTGCGGGGTTGTGGACAGGAAGGTCTAAGGTTCGCCTCCCGTTAGTGCAAAAAAAAAAATCACGATTCGCACGTTGTAGGTGTTTTACAAGTGCGACAGTTGAACCCCACTTTTATATTAGAGCAATCCAGGTGTTGGCGGTAGGTGTTGTTGAAAGACTGATTTTTCGCTATTCTGAACTTAAAATTTTGTAGCTTTGTGTGAATATCATAAACAAACAATTAATATTGTATCAGTGGTAAAATTTGAAATTGCTTTAACAGGGATTCAAGAACGGGTAAACGTTTACCAAACTGTATTTTGTTAAGATGTAAATTAAAGGTTCCACTCTGAGCTAAAATCGTTTGACTCATTACTCTTAAACTGACATGTAAACAACTTTGCAAAGACGTCATCTCTTTTTACAGTCCCCCGGTGGAACAGCGGTAAGTCTTCGGATTTAGAGTGCTAAAATCAGCGGTTCAGTTCCCCTTGGTGGACACAGCAGATAGCTCGATGTGGCTTTGCTATAAGAAAACACACACACGCCCTCTTTTATCAAATAAAAAAAAACAAAATTTGTTTATACAGCTCATATGTTCTACACTGTACTAATACTCTAATGTTTTTGTGATCTATTAAGTTTTCCAGTTAAGTAAAATCTAAAGAAACAGGAAAATATATTCAAAACGGCCATATTTTAGACCAATTGTACTTACAACTAATTCCATTCTCAAAAAATCTGCGTTTGTGATTCTCCATAGGACTATGATTGCTAACTTGTGATTGGTGAAATTTTAAAACGGGGAATCAATTGAAATAACACACATTAATCTAAGAAACGTAAATGTATAAAATTATCGCGTCTATATGAATATAGCTGTTTTGTTTTTATATACGTTGCTAAAACTTGTCTCGCTTTTTTTGTTTAGTTCATTCAGAGTAAATATTTTGTGACCAAAAACATCACTACGTGCTTTCTCTAACATAAGCTCTTAAGCACACTGCTTTAGGAGCCTTAAAGCAACGGTCGCCAATGTTTCTTCTTTGGACTGCTAATAAACATGAAGTTAACACTTTAAAAAAATAAAAACGCGAGAAAAATATGCAAAACTGAAGGAGGGCTTTTTTTCAAGAAAACCGTTCTCAAAATAAAGCAATCGCCATTTTAAACTTTAGTCACGTACACGCTACATAACTATTATGTTAATTTAGTACATCAGAAAACTCGAAGAAAAGTAATGTTAAAACCTTATTCTTCCTTAAAACCAACATATACCTGTAAGACTTTCTCAGATACTTTTAAATATTTTTAATAGTAACGTTCAGAGTAAGAAATAAGAATGTCCGGTATTAGGTAAAAGTATTCAAACAAAAGTTAAAATTTGAAGTTTAATAGGGAAAGCTGGTTAATTGCGGGAAAGGAAAAGAGTAGTGATTTATTGATCACATGCTTTGTGACTTAATAAATACAGACACCACATGTTCGTGATACAAGTTCTCTGGGAGTAATGTCTTCTAGCAGTCCTTGTTAAATATACGTAACACGTTGTACCTTTGCTTAAACGTAAATTCAGAACTCTTTAAAAAAAACCGTAGTTTTGTAAAGGTATTTCAAAACTAAACGAAGAATAAATAAAGTTTTGTTCATATTTTGGCTAGCAACCATAAATTTTAGTTATAAAAACATAAATGATATATCACTCTATGATTGTAGAAACTATTATTACACGTGTTTTTAGGATCAGTGATTACCACTAGGTCTTCGAATGTTTGTTTGTTTTGAATATCGCGCAAAGCTACATGAGGGCTATCTGCGTTAGCCGTCTCTAATTTAGCAGTGTCAGACTAGAGGGAAGGCAGGTAGTCATCACCACCTACTGCCAACTCGTGGGCTACTTTTTTTACCAACGAATAGTGGGATTGACCGTCACATTATAACGCCCTCACGGCTGAAAGGGCAAGAATGTTTGGTGTGACAGGGATTCGACCCTCAGATTGCGAGTCGAGCGCCCTAGCCACCTGGCCATGATGGGCCAGGTCTTCGAAGTCAGCATTATTTAAACATTAATGTTCTACATCTATATTTATAATGAAATTAACGCAAACATGATTCACTTCTAGTCCATTTTAAATGCTGGTCGTTTTCTATCTTTAATTAAGTTTAACTATCAACAATATTATACGTTCGAATAATCAAAATTCTAATTAGTTTGCGGTTAAAGCAAACTAACAAAAATAATTAAAATGTGCAAATATTACAGCACCAGTCTACGTTAAACTCTTTTTCTTATTACATTTTTGGTGGCTTGCTTAGAGGTTAAGCATACCTCCAAGGTAACGTTAAATGTAAACTTTACTCATTAACTGAAAATGTTATTATAATACTTTCATTTCTGACATTGATCTTTTGTGTTATTTTGTTCATTGGGATGAGTTTGAAAATTTTCATTTAATATACAGGATTATTCTTTTTCTTGTTGAAAGACATTTATCAGACTTATGTTTTTATCTTTTCATGTAGATGGTCCAAGAAATGGCAGAAGGCAAACGTCCTCGTCTCGAAACTAACTGAATTGTGCACTGTTTGGCAAGAAGTAGCTACTTCGACTTTGAATGTGACATTATAGGAGCTATAGAGAAACGATGGTTATACGTGGATTGGTAACTTTCCAAACTCTGGTCAAGATTTTACGGCCTAACAGTAAATGGCTTGAAATTCAAACATGGTATCGTATTTTGTTATGCAAGATTTTGACACGTGACTTTCATTTGTGGCACCTACGAGCAGTTACACTGGTAAACGTATTAGAGCACCATTAGATTTTTTCTTCTGTCATAATGACAAGCCAACTCTAAAAAAAGTTATCGGCATCTCAGCATATAATTAATGATAATAAATGGGCAATGTTGTTAAAATTCGATCAACTAAAAAATTAAAATGTAATTAATACCAGGGTTGTTCACGCTACTGATGCGAAGTTACCGTCTGCCATTTTGGGTTTGCCATGTCAAACGTAGTGCTGCTATATCAGTATAAAGTGTGAAGCTTATCTCAGACAACATGGCCAAAAATTGCAAGTAATATAATTTTTTTTCAAATTTAGTAACAACCATTTTGGATGATGACAAGATCCTCATAATGGCTGATTTGTCTATAACATATATTCTGCAAGCAAATGATGCGGTAACAGTAACTTATAACTCCAAGTTTGTGGAGCAAAAAATGTAGAAAATGACTGGAACTAGAACCTTGTTACAAGTGTCGATGTGTGTTTGTAAAACCTGCTATTGAGGAAGAGATGCGAAGATACCGTATATATAATACTGAGAATAAAGTGAGTACAATATATGTGTTTGGTTATAAACACTGCCCATGGTCATTTAGTACACCTTCATCTCTTGGATGTTGCAAGGATCACCGTCAGCTGTGCTCTCTTACATAAGTAAGCAAACTTACAGCCAAAATATTAATATGATCTCAACAACCATTTTGTGTCTACAACCTGATCGTCAAATCCAAAAACCATAAGTATTCCTTCAAACATCACTACGAGCGGCTACAAGTGCTAGCAACAACAAAAAATTCTGAGAAACAGCTTTATGCATACGGATTGTCAATTGATTACGGCCAAACATTAAAAATAGAAACACTGACTGGTAGTGTAAATTCCAGGAAAATATTTTCCACTTTCTATAATGAGAAAGAACTTGTATCATTTGTCGAGAACATCAGTTATTTCAACAAAGAATTTCAGAAGGTAACATACACTATGTGCTATTGTAATGATCATATATCAGCGTAAGCAGTTGATAAATACAAACGAAGAAGTACGGAATCTATTGCAATCCAACAGACCTATATTGTGAATACAAAAACAAAAATATTACCAACTTTGCTTTAGACATAAACAGGATTAAACTAAGTATAAGGCAAAATATTTAGTATGAATGTTTCCATAGTTACATATACGAGAAAAATATGGGGAAGTATCAAAGAGAGAAAGTAAAGGCAAAAACGAGAGAGACTTCTACATTGAAGTAAACATTTACAGTAAAGCTGCTGATTCAGTAGAGTTAACAAAAGTATTTGTTTCAGACCCCACGGAGAAACTTTTTCTAAAGTAGGGTGAGGATCGTTGCAACAAGAGCCTTAACATAATAACATTTCACTTGCAAGATAGGGAATCCGTCCCCACATCGGCAGCATACAGTTCTGTGGTGGTTTCTGAACATCCTATGATATGTTTTGCATACTTGCCCCCTCATAGCTGCAACAATGCCTGAATGGCAAGCACTTCCAACAGTACTAAAATTTAGGGGGTCTTATTGGAATCACACTCAATGCTAATGCCCGTGAATGCTTTTTTCCTGATGACAAATGACTTGCTTGGACTGTCAGAGAAATCCTTTCATGGCTGATACATCAGGGTATATGTGACCAAAAGCATTATGACTATCTTGCTACAAGTTTCACTAGATAAGAGCAAATTATTCAGTCACTAAAACAAGTGTGTCATACTTTCTGTAACTCAATAGCACATTATGGGAAAAACCTCACTGACAATGTGGCCAAGATTATTATTCAGTCACTAAAACAAGTGTGTGTCATACTTTCTATAACTCAATAGCACATTATGGGGAAGACCTCACTGACAATGTGGCCAAGATTATTATCCAGTCACTAAAACAAGTGTGTGTCATACTTTCTGTAAATCAATAGCACATTATGGGGAAGACCTCACTGACAATGTGGCCAACATTATTATCCAGTCACTAAAACAAGTGTGTCATACTTTCTGTAACTCAATAGCACATTATGGGGAAGATCTCACTGACAATGTGGCCAACATTATTATCCAGTCACTAAAACAAGTATGTGTCATACTTTCTGTAACTCAATAGCACATTATGGGGAAGACCTCACTGACAATGTGGCCAACATTATTATTCAGTCACTAAAACAAGTGTGTCATACTTTCTGTAAATCAATAGCACATTATGGGGAAGACATCACTGACAATGTGGCCAAGATTATTATACAGGAACAACTGAAGCATAATATATGTAAAAGTGCGGAAATTGTTCGCAAGGAATAAAAGGAGTTTTTATCTGAAAAATAAAATGTTTCTGAAAGATAAGTATATGGACGAGAACAAAGACGATAAATTTATACGTTTAGGCATGCATATGAATAGTGATGACACCCACGCTTGTTTCACAAGTCATGGAGCTGAAAGATCGATCTTCCCTCATCTTCTGATGATCCTAAGGTTATTATGAATTCACCTCGTACTTCGAGATCTTTTCACTTCCAGAAATACGTTCTCCCCATGCACAACAACAGCAAGCTAATAGAACATTCCCCTCATGCAGCTGCAACTGAAGTGTAAGAAGATGAAATTACAGAAAAATCAGCACCGCCGCCTACGATCTTTTTTTTTTTTTGATAAAATAATGTATATGAGACAAACTATGGGCAAGCCAACAGGTATAACAACTGTTATTAAACAAGCAGAACTATCCCTCAGGATAGTGGAGCAGAACGTTAATTATCTTTATGAAATTTGCGCTCCCCACTGGCTCAGCAGTAAGTCTAGAGGCTTATAACTCTAAAAACCGGGCTTCCATACCCTTGGTGGACACAACACAGATAGTCCATTGTGTTGCTTTGTGCTTTAAAAAATTAAATACATGTAGAAATGGATCACCACGTCACCACAGAAAGCTCATTAAAGGTAACCACTACAGTTTTTTCTGTAAATCACAGATTCCATACAATTCCTGTACAGTAGAAAGACAAACAGGAGGGAGACAAACTGATCATACTCTATGCTCTTGATTCCATTGGACGTGTACCTCGACATTCAATTCCCTTCATATTAATATGCTGGTACTCAGCTTACATTGTTACCCTCATCGCTGTAGGAAACATTGTTTGACATGAGTACCGGCAATCTCCATAAGTCAATATCATTATACCCTCTAGACGAAGTTGTGGGCGAGGAAAAGATTACTGCATTACCGGATTCTCTCTGGAGCATACCAAACAGGAAGATGTTCACTAAAGAGCAAGCAAAATCTTTGGAAAACATTCACTTCAACATATGTTAGTTTCATAGTTATATGTTGTGCCTTGGGAACAAATCAGTATGAAATTCACGTCAGTGCAATAGAGAAAAATGTATCTTTGCTGTACGATGCTCGAACTCCAGCCACACATGTTAGTCAACTGAGATAGAATCTTTGCTCTAAGAAACAGTCAGAAGCTCATAAACCACATCTCATAAACTCTGTTTTATCACAGGGATAAACCGGACTCGCACCAAGCTGATATTCCTAATCCTGAACTGCAATTGGCAAAGAAAAGATGGGTTGCGATAGGACGGAGATACCATTATTATTAGCTGTGTAACTCTACCTCCTGCCCCTTAATGCTATAATTTAAATTCAAGGCTACGCTCTTCATGGGTTGTTGCTTATGCTGGACACACAGTACGTATCTGTGTATTTCTTGTACTAATCAAGAAACATGTAACAACATTACAGAAGAAACAGTAAATGCCATTTATGATTGGGAGGATGAAAACACAGAATTTTAAGTTTGAGTATATATTTCAAGTGCTTTAGAGAAATTAAAAAACGTTCTACTATGATGTTGATTACATTCCACGGGCATTTACTAATATCGTATATTGCAAAACATGTGATATGTTTTAATTTTTATATGTTTTGACTATAATGTTGAGAAGAAAATATTCTAAAAAAAACGCAAAACTCTTGTTAGTTATATATTTTCTATCGTAATAAATAAGATCAAGATAGATTCAAATTACTTACTAACTACATAAAATTGTTATCATTATCATTACCAGCTCACGTTCTCGTTCAACATACCGGTAAGACATAGAGCCGCGGAGATCGCATATGATTGTTTGTTTGTTTTGAATTTCGCGTAAAGCTACACGAGGGCTATCTGCGCTAGCTGTCCCTAATTTAGCAGTGTAAGATTAGAGCGAAGGCAGCTAGTCATCACCACCCACCGCCAACTCTTGGGCTACCCTTTTACCAACGAATAGTGGGATTGACAGTCACATTATAACGCCCCCACGGCTGAGAGGGCGAGCATGTTTGGTGGGATGGGGATTCGAACCCTCGACCTGCAGATTACGAGTCGAGCACCCTAACCACCTGGCCATGCCGGGCCTTGCATATGACGAACAGAGGCGAAAGCCGTCCCTCCTATGTCATTCACTGGGGTCCCCTAAGGGTAGAAGCCAGAATCGGTAATAGTCGGTCTATCGGTTCGTCAGTTATACGTGGACATACGCACAAACATGCTTTTATCAAATAATGGCTTATATGTAAAAGTAGCGGTGTATGATGTATTACACACGTGTCCACACACACAGATGTATATACATGTATATGATTTTTCTACTCCCCAATATACAGAAGAATGAAACTACAACAGGTGGCAGCTTTTAAATATATGTGCTAATAGGACAACACTACCTTCGAACTTTATATATACCCCAAACTACGACTATTTTCTAGCACGTATTTCACAACTAGAAAAAAATACACCAATTCAAAAAGTATAGATCGGAAAAAGGTTCCTCGATATACATTTGTCAGTATTGTTCTTGGGAATAGTCAATCAACCCACTATTTTCAGCGTTAACTCAGTGATTAGACATTATAGTAACACCTCGGAGTTCCCTACTAACCACTCTTATTTGATTCGAAGTATCATCTCATATGATTAGAAAAATATACTGCAATAATTAATAGAGGTAATGTTTTTGTAAGCGTTGCATTCATTAAACTAAGGGAATTAAAACGTAAACCGAAACGAAAGATGAGAATTTCTAGCACTTCATGCTTTACATGTTTCTGAATTCTTGGTAGGAGTTCTTGTCAATCTACAGGCTAAGAGGATAAGTTTGTGAAACATATAATCTCCCTTTCATATTTCTGCTCGAAAAGTTTTATACAAGTACATTCGCAATCATTTTTATGTACACATTTTAATGGGATATATATCTCACCAGTTGGAGTTGTTAATGGAAAACACAGTTTATCGGTCTGAAATGTGGATGTTCCATTGAAGTCTCAGTGATCTGTTGAAAGAAATTCAAGGTAATAGTATGCCATTTATTCTGCCCACTGGGAATGTACTTATCAGGAATCTTGTTTAGGCATTCAAATTGTCGCACTGTTATATCTATAAAGTGAATATTATACATGTTTAGAACATCTTTATTTGTTAAATGGGAATTAATAATTATAATAAACGTATTAAAATGTGTGATATGTATATTTAGAGTAAGTTGTGTATTATAAACTGACTTAAGAATAGAACATAGATTAAAAATACAACACTATAATTAATGTTAATGTACAGCTGAATTCAACTAATTCTTAAAAGACTTATATATTAGCTTTTAGCTTTAAAAACTTTATATATTATATTAAAGCTCACGCTACATCAATAGAATGGCTAAACGAATGATTAATTGCCAAAGTACTAAAAACAACTAAAAAAGATACAAGGTCTTATCAGCTTCATTTTTATTCTATTGACAAATATCTAATTAAGCTTGACTTCAAAATCAATTCACTATCAAAATTTGCGTAAACTGGTTCACTAGAAAAACTTATGTCGTTTGAACTAACATCTAAAAATCCACGCGACGGAACGGTTCCTTTTGTTTAATAAAAACCTGCACACGTTGAGCTACTTTGTCATTTAATTATCACTATGCTTTCATTAACTTTTTTTTCAGCATTAGTGTAAGAAAATATGAAATCCATTATTGACTTTCTAGGTGGTTTGGTATTAACGAAAGAGTAAACCTTCCTTATGGCTAGAAGTAAACAGACAGACAAAAGGATGGACGGATGATGGGTTTATAGATTGATAGATATTTATTAACGTATCAAGCTAAAGCTACATAGATATAAATAATGTTTAAAAAAGAAAGTTAGTAAGGGAGAGAGAGAGAACCCATAACTACGTTCTTTTGTATTGTTTTTTAGTAGTTTAGTAAGGTCTGGAAGAAAATCTTGTTCACTGCATTGTTAGTATAATATATCCGGTAGTAATATCGAATTTCAATGTTCTAAAGTTTTTTTAGAAAAATTATTTTTATTCCAGTCTGGAATCAACTTCATTAAAAGTCCTATTTGTTTCTATAAGTTATGTTAAAAACAAAATCTGATAGTCAAGAAGAACTACGTAGAACTACAGAGATAATTTTTACTTTCTAATAAGCCTAATACTTGCGATAAAAAAGGGTAAAAAAATCAATCAAACTGCAGTTTTTATCACGTTCTTAATTTTTTCCCTTAATTATTTCAAACCAGAGATGTAAGTTTAACTTCATGTTCTATAAATGAATACAAACATCATAAAAGTGGTTTTCCATACATGCTTAGTTAAATTCTAAAATTCAGATATTTTCGGATATTTAAAAAATATGAAGTGGATTAAGGAAAATTAAGTATTTCAGTGAGTCTGATTCATCCTATTTGTTGAAATACTATTTTTCTAACACGTAATGAACCTTTAATACAGTGAGTGACAGAGAAATATTTCTAATTTATGACTTAGCTTCATACGAAACAAAAATAGAAAGCATACTTTATTTTTCTCAAGAATCATGCTAGTTATTTAATAGGATAAGTTGCGTGGAAATGATCGGTTATACAGTTTAACGATAGTATATTCAATTAAATATCAGGTCTTAAATTTGATAATTCCCAATAAACCTGACATGCTTGGAAGATCAAAGTATAATTTTCGTTATAAAAATACATTTTATATTCCATAAAATATACTTGAAACAAACAAAATCAAGTTTCATTGTATATATCAACAATAACATTGTTAATTGTACTTATAATCTACTTTTGATTTATTTAAATAACTTTCTAGCTCATTAAAATGTAATCATAAAAGAAAGAACAGACTCGACAGAGCAAGTGTTCCGATTCTATGTACTAAATATTACTCATTTATGTTTGATCAAAATTTCACTCGAGATGCTGTTTCTTTCATGTACTGACATACTTTATGTCACCAAAGAATAGAAACACAGTAAATCTCAGTTATATTTTTTTTTATCGAAATTATGAAACTTCCCTTACTTTGGCTGCACATATCAGATAAATCTTCCCATGTTACAAAGAAAGTTCTATATTTTTTGTCTCTAGGGAAGAATATGTTGTATTTGAAACGTTTGAAAATTCGCAGTAACGAAATAGATTACTTGAACAAAATTTTTGATTTTTCCCTTCAGATTTTACAAATATCAACAAATTGCTTAAGTGCAGAATATTAATGCAAGCGAATCATAATAACTTATTATTGTTATTTATGTTTTCGATAATTATCCTTTTTTTTATGTCATCGTAACGTAAAAACTTTTACGTTGAACAGATAATATTATTTGATTTCACAACACTTGAAATGTATATGATTCAATTAAAACTATAAAATTTTATAGCATTAACAATATTCACGTTCTTTCTTTTTAACCAAACTTATAAGAGATTATCTCGTTAAGGGCAATGATGGAAAATCACGTAAACTGCTTTTCAATTAAAAGTGTTATTATAATAGGAGACAACTGAATGACAAAGACGCTGATATAAAATGATTGGTCTCGGTAGTCGAGATTAATATCAGAATTTCTGTACGTTATAAGAGTGATGGTCAAATCCCACTGTTTAGTCTGAAATGAATAACGCAAGTGTTGGTGTTGACTAGTTGTTTTTCATCTATAGTACATCACTTAAAAATTAGGAACGGCAGATTACACGGAATTCAACAAATAAACAACCACATCGCAATCTTGGTGAGTGTAACGACAACATCGTCTTTTTGTTTCTCGCACATTGATTTTCTTAAAAACATATAGGAAACTGTTTTTTTTCTAGAAAGAAATATGATTGAAGATAGATTACATTTTATTGTTTGAACCGTTTTCTAATTTTTGTATCTACTTAATCGTTATGGGTATTCATGGCTCCAAAGTTTTTTTTTTTTCGTGATAACAGGACCTGAACCAAGAAACCTGAGATTCCCAGTCCGACGTGTTAACCACTGGCTAACATGGTAAATAAACATTACAAAAACAATTAAAGGACGACTGGAATATATAATATTTTAGAACTGAAAAGCAGAAACTTCTGTTGTAGTGTTCATGATCCCTGCACGGTACATTTTCTAACGGTATACATACACGCACAGCTTTTTTATTTTAAGTCCGGAATGGACAACTTAAAATCAGAAACTTCTGTTGTAGTGTTAATGATCCCTGCACGGTACATTTTCTAACGGTATACATACACGCACAGCTTTTTTATTTTAAGTCCGGAATGGACAACTTAAAAGAGATATTCAGGAAAAAAAATGTAGTTTTATGCGCTTGTTATCACAAATGTCAGCGCTTTAGATTTCCAACGCTTTTCTAACATTCCGGATCTTGTTTTCTAAATGAAGTCGCAAACTGAGAGATTTTATTACGACACTATTATTTTTTTTTGTATTTCCTAAAAAAAGTAAGAAAAATATCCACTTACACATTTTGCTGACACTTCAGTTTGATGCTACAACTTTTACCTGTGAATAATATAAAGTACTGTAACGGTGTTATTTGAATTTGGTTACAGTAAGAGATGTTGACTATCAACCTAGATAGCTAGATTATCTACCAGTATACATACATATATCAGTCTGTTAACCAAACTCTTCACTTCATAGATCTATCGGGTTATATTTATATATACATCTACATTGCAAAGAAAAGAATCCTTTTTTATAACCAATATTAACTACAACTTTCTTGTTAACATAGAAATTGTTGTCGTGTACGGCAATAAAAATCTATCTGTATTCGGCTAAAGAAAAATTGAGAAATATACATATTTAAATATTTATTTGTTTATTTTAGAGCAAGTCCATATTAGACTATCTGCTGAGTCCAGCGCGAATAATCGACCCCGGATTTTAGCATTGTAAGGCTGTAAACTTACCACTGTTCCCCTGGGGGACCATATTTAAATAAGAAATATGATAAAAAAACTTAATTTTTTAAACCATTTATGAACAACTTCAGAGAATGATATTGGGTCATTGAAGATAATGAAAGTAGAAGTCCATAAGTTATAAATTACAAATAAATACTAATATATTTATTCGTTTCATATAGCGTTGTTTCTTTCTCTTACTTAATTTTCTTAATAGAAAGCTATATTTAATTTTAAGAAATTCTAAGTTATTATGCAGGTTTACAGAAATCGAATTTCACTCGGTGTGACAGTAAGCCAATATTATACAATATATTCTAACAATTAACCCAATTTTTAAGTACTATACAATATATACTAATAATTAACCCAATTGTTTAAGTACTATACAATATATACTAACAATTAACCCAATTGTTTAAGTACTATACAATATATTCTAACAATTAACCCAATTTTTTAAGTACTATACAATATATACTAACAATTAACCCAATTGTTTAAGTACTATACAATATATTCTAACAATTAACCCAATTGTTTAAGTACTATACAATATATACTAACAATTAATCCAATTGTTTACCTCTAGTGTGCCGTCACAGCCATCAAAGTTCCATCTATCCACTTTAACATATTATACTTATCTGTTTATTACTGTTTATGATGTTACTCGATTACTTATCCAATTTCTGTTTTACTCTTAAATCTAATAAATACAAATATCCGAAACATTTTTTTTGTTTATGTGTATTCTTGTGTTCTTGTAGGATTCATGTTTTATACCAGAATCATTCTGGAGCGAGGATTCATGTTACAGGTGTCATGCGACTCTGAAGAGTCACACTCTAAGCTTCAAATGAAAGATTATTTGAAGAAAAAAAATAGCAGATAATAACCAAAACTAATTAAAGTAAACACACTGATATCTCATTTAAGAATGTAACTTTGTGGATTTAATTCAGATTTCTACGGTACTTATCAAATTGGTAGCCATGCGTAGATAACATCTGTATAAAATCAATTCCATAAAGAAACAGAGAAATTAATTATCAACAACATTTGAAATTATAATGAAGTTTTCCAAGAAGTAATTGATACATTATAATTATCGTTAGTAGTTGGTCTATTTGCAATAAGTGGACGAATACTTGATGGTGAACAGTCAGGAAATTCAACGATGATGATTTAGTGCTGGATCAAGCAAGCGTTTCATGACTCGCTCTAGTAGCGTTTCATGACAAATCTGATTAGGTCTTATCGATTCCATATGCGTCAACAAGAGACTGACTTTCGTAACTTCCCACACATATTACAGTTTAATGAAAACAATTTTGTGATTAAAATATTAAAATAGAAAAAGTATTATCATATAGCTTTCTATTCTACTAAAATTAAAACTGGTACAAACTCATGAAGAGTAGCGAAGTTTCGGAATAAGTTGTATTTACATTTATATAATACGTTTGTGTGGGTGTATATTTTTGTTTTAATATTTGCTAAAACTACAACAACAATAGAAAGAACTTACAGAGCAAGAATAAAACTAAATCATCACATACCATCTTTAATTTAAAAGTGCAAAAGAAGTAAATAACTATATATATATATATAGTAATACCGATTTACAGCATATCAAAGTTCGTATAATCATAACTTCAACAGAACAGATTAAAAACAGTGGGAGAGGTAAATTGGGTCGCCTTTTCAATTGTTTTATCTAAGCTATAATTAACAATTACTGTTCGTGACTAAAGCAATCAAGGTAGCATCTCAAACCTGAAGTAAGGCGGTGTAAAAATGAATAGTAAAATAAGTAATCCCAACTAGGAAACACTTTAAACAACAGTTAAACTCTATAGCGTGCTCTTGCCCGAAAATTAAAAACGCATAAATAAATTTGGAGCATGTTAAAATAAGCCTAACAATAAACTTAGAGATGAAAAACATTTAATCACTACTTGATGTTAGCCCTAATCAGCATTTTACATATTAAAATTAAGTTCTGAAAAAGAGATGTTATTATTTATAAAAGTGGTAGTGGTTGAATCTATCTTCTGTGTTGCTCTATTGTAAGCTCTTTTTGCTCTATTTTCCAATTAATACTTTATCCAGATCGTTCGTTATAAAAACTGGTTACTTTGAAGTTCTACATAGTTTTATCATTGAAGATCAGCTATATATATAAGAGTATATGTAAACATAAATTTATATTCATAAACCTGTTGAATATCAGTGTTAATAATAACAACCACATCATTAAGGTGTTGACATGTGTTAGACTCAGCATGAATTCAACGGTAGTCAAAACTTTCTTTAATAGTAATATATTTGCAATATTAAGAAAGAAGCTGGCATCCACGAAAACGTAAAACTCTACTGATTGTTTAACATCTAAGTTGTATGAAGTCATTATAATAAAAAAAGCTTTTAAATTTTGTCTATTTAAACCTAAATGTGAAAAATGTTTTTTTTTAATTTATCCCAATGTAATTTGCAACAATTATAAAATTCTGTAAACAAATTTGCAAATTGGAAATAACCAGTATTTGAGAGTTTATATTTAGGTATAGAATTTCCCGATTATGTGCCTCTTCTATTATATTGTTTAATAAAAATTATTTGGTTACTTATAACATTAGAATTATAAGCAGAAAAAAAACAACAACAGACGATTAACTTCTAATTCAAAATTTTACATCTATTTGGTATGTGTTATAAATAAACAAAGCTACTTTGTTTCTGCAGAAATTACGCCTTCTATAAATATACTGCTGCATTTAGTTAATTATAGCTAGTAAGAAAGTAATTCTTGTAACTAAAACCGAATTTCAGACAATTATATAAGCTTTCTTTGTTTATTTTTAATTTCGCGCAAAGCTACACGAGGGCTATCTGCGCTAGTCGTCCCTAATTTAGCAGTGTAAGACTAGAGCGAAGGCAGATAGTCATCACCACCCACCGCCAACTCTCGGGCTACTCTTTTACCAACAAATAGTGGGATTGACCGTCACATTATAACGCCCCCACAGATAAAAGGGCGAGCATGTTTGGTTGGATAGGGATTCGAACCCGCGACCCGCAGATTGCGATTCGAGCTCCCTACCCACCTGGCGAAATTATAGGAAACAGTCCAAAAACGGGTCCATTACATAAGCATGCTTTTTACAATTTTAGAATTCTACAGATACTTCTATTTTAGATGTTTTTATTAAACCTCTTATTTAGAGCAGTTGTATATTTTTTGTTTTTGATACAAAAATGTTCATTCATACAAATAGTAGTGGGGTAGACTGTTTCTTATTTAACTTAAAATTGTATATATATATATATATCGATATTTTTTTTGCATTTCAAGGTGTTATTTCTTTGGTGTAATTTGGTATGAAAGAAGTTCCTCCTCCTCACAATCAATATTGATTTCAATAGGAAAAAAACAAAAAGAACAAACTAGCATGACGTGTATTGTATAACTAAAGAAGCAAAATCTTAAACAATGCTATAGCGGATTTCTAATTAATTGTTCCCTACTATTATGCTCAAAATACACTTGTAAGGCAACTGTCATGTAGAATGTTAGAATTTTAAGAAATGACAGTGAGTTGCAATAACAATTTTAGACGTAGAGGATAATAAAACATTCAACCTTGACATTTTTCAAATATATGTTGCGAATTTACAAATTTTATTTGATAGGATTTGTTTTTTTGTTTCTTTGAAGTTAAGCACAAAGCTACACAATGAGCTATCTGTGCTCTGCCCACCATGGGTATCGAAACCCGGTTTCTAGCGTTGTAACTCCGCAGACATACCGCTGTGCCACTGGGGGGGGGGGTTGTTTGATAGGAAACATAGTTCTATCTCTATATGTTTCTGGATAGGGTGTTTACATCATCGAAGACCCCTGCCCCCCAGTAGCACAGCGGTGTGTCTGAGTAGAGCACAGATTAACCATTGTGTAGCTTTGTGCTTAACTTCAAAGAGCTTATTCAACAGCTGGAAGATCTCACTTGTTTTGTTTGAGAAACAAATATGTAGATATAGTTATGCTGTCCGTGTATTCTCTCCACGAATTGTCTTGACACATTGAAATAAATTTTTAAGATTGAAGTTTTTATAGTACTGTTCCTCTCAACGACACAGACTCTCTGTCTCTGTATGATAAGGTTTCATTCAACATTGAGACCTCCACTCAAGAAACAAGGCAAGATATGTTCCTTACAAATTCAAATCTTGTGATATCTACGCTGACTAGAATACTAAGTAAACGAAATAATTATACTAAAATTCTCAAATGTGTATGAATTTATATTTTAGTGTACTTTATTCGGAATAGTTGGGTAGTATTAGAAGCGATAAGAACACTTTTTTGAATGAGTTTGTTAAGACAGTACACGAGTAAATTCTTGTAAGCCGTAACTAGAGCATTTCTTAAAGTGATCGGCTTACATGTTTACTATATTGTTTCATTGCTGCCAAACGGCAAGTCTGGAAAGAATCTTCCTAGCATAACAACGAAGTCTTGGCGTAACCTTATACAGACGGACAAACCATGGCAACTACATCTTTAGTCGAGTCTTTCGTTTCAATAGAATGCTGGTTTCAAACAGCTTTGTTCAATCATGCTTCTATGACGTCTTGTGTTGTTTTTACCATTTGTATTGCTTTATGGTGTTTTATTATATTTTGTGTTGTTCTTTGCTATTTTATGCACTTTTGGTAGGTATTTACCGTTTTTAATCATTTGTTTGATAACGTCCTTATATAAATTTTCAAATACTCAATACGTTGTTTACAGCCTAAAACATATCATATATAAGTGAGGTACATTATTTCTACATTAACAGATGATATAATCTAATTATCAAAAAATTATATAAACTATTCTTTTTTTATTTACAAACCAGTTTGCTCGTAATGTTGTCCGGTATGAGATTAAAAACATTTACTCGTATTTCGGCAATGCGTAACCTATTTAATAGTATATGAACATTAGTAAATCTATCAAAACATTAAATATATACTTCACAATGACTCACAAAAAATATATTGAATATGTGTCATTCTGATGTCACATAGATTACGAGATTTTCCTTGAAACTGAATAGATAAATTCCCCGGATTGTTATCAGTATTTCCTCTCTTATGTTGAAAGCTCAATGTTGAATGATAGTAGGCTGATTTTTTACGCTATTTCTCAACTATAACAAAGTAGTGAACCTACGTCTGAAATGTAAAGTAACACTATAACTTCTAAGGACGATTCTATTGCGTGTGATTCAACTGAAAGGTGACGTCATATCCGTTTGGGACACAACCACCATATACGTCAGGTTTTCCACAAACCTTCGTCAGCATTTATTATAAAGAAAAACACGCATATTCAAAAAATCTGGAAGTAAAGTAAACGTTTAAATAGTTTTTAAGTAATTTATGTTTTACGACATATCTTAACTTCCTCCTATACTAAAAACTCATTTCCTTACAAGCAGGATTTTAAGCTCCTTTTTTATTCACTATACATCTTTACCTGCTAACACATTTTTCAGTTTCTTGTGCTAATTTCCTGTACTTAATAAATTCAACTCATAATAATTGCAACTTTGAAGTTAGCTATGTCCACTCCCCGGCTGTATTAGTGCTAAATCTATTTACAACGCAAATGTCTGAGGTTCGATTCCCAGCGGTGTACAGAGTGCAGATAGCCAATTGCTTTGTGAAAGTCAGCAAACACACAAACAAGTTACCTATATATTAAAGATTTCATTTAAAAATTGTTAGTAATTTTCTAAATTAACAAAATCATAAAGTCGTTCAAGACGGTCAAGTGAATTTTAAGTTCTTATGGAGAAAATTTCAACGCTAGGGTTAATTTTATCATTGTTTGTAATTAAGCACAAAGCTACACAATGGGCTATCTGTGATCTGCCCACCACGGGTATCGAAACCCGTATTCTGGCGTTGTAATTCCGCAGACATACCGCTGTGCCACTGGGGGGCTAGTTTTATCGTATCTTGCATATTAATATTACGTTAATAATAGTTAAATATATGACTAAATCTACTAACTAATCACGAGATAACATATAAAATAGCATATATTCCAGATTCCATTTCCAAGCGGCTTTGATACTTCAGCTCAGAAAAATAAAGTTTATTATATTTTAATAGTTATCGGGTATTCTCCGGAATGAGTAAGCTCGAAAGGTTTAAATGCTTATATAGTGCAACTGTTAAGTATCGAATCTTTGTTATTGATATAAAAATTGCTTTGAAAAACATGAAGCTTAAAAAGCTATGTAAAGAAATACTGTGAACCCCACCAAATGATCGATGTTTAAAATGTATGTATCCGCAACATGTTATAGCTGGTTTTAACACGTATTGGGCTTATAAATAAAACCATTGAATAACAGTATAAATATGTTATATATGAAATCCATACTGCTATTGTGTTTAGTCTTCTTTGGTGTTTATTTGTAACCAGTGGTGTAGTGTTAAGTTTTATAGTACCGGAGCCCTGCCAAACTTTGTCAAATTTGTGATGTCACCATTAGCGTAAGGATCTCATATTCCAAACCTAATTTCCATTTTTAAGTCCATTTTAATTAAATAAAACACATACATCGCTATATATTTGAGTTTACTTACATAAAAAATTGAATAACATATGTCACCGAGAGAAATCTGCAATTCAACTTCATTTAAATTGAGCACTAAGTAAAAAAACAATAACAGTTGAGTACAATATTTATCTGTCCCTCTATATATATATAATGCTTTGCCTCCTTGAATTTCAGTTTTAGCAACAATAGTATGTAAACATTATAACAGCTTTAATTCTTATGCTGGTCTTCACTCCATCAGTTCTGCCAACACAAATAACTAAAAAAACATCAGTTCTCGTATATTACGTAAATAACAGGCCTTTTAAAAATTCGTGTGCCTTAATAACCACATGACGTATAAGAAAAAAACTTTTCCCCATTTTAACGCTCTGACACCTGCTCTTGAGTCGGAGCGGTCGCCCAGTACCTGAAGCCAACTCCTGAGGGAAAGGAACAGAATGCGACTGGACAAGAGGTACATCACAAGCAGCCAGAGTGTTCTGTGACACCATGAGAGTTTTGATATGAAAGACGATTAATTTATGGTGCAAACTGAATAATTTAGTTTTTATATAAATATTTTTATATTTTGAAATATCGAGACTCAGCTCCAATTCCAGGTGCCGGAGTGGTTCTCCTGTGCACTCCAGCAGCACTCCAACTTTGTTTATAACGTTTAAAAGGCAAAAATCAATCTAAATGTCTCAGAACATAATCATATGTTTGGTTTTGTAAATTAAATCTTAATGTTTATAAGATACAAACAGTATTTGTTTTCATATTATATTTATATACACTTTTAGCAGTTTCCAGTATTTTCCAAACAAAAGTTCAATTCCCTTTCATTACACAAATTATCATCACTAAAAACAGTGTCATTTCACACAAAAAAATATACTTTTGTTGTTCTTTAACGTTAGACTTGTAAACGGCCAGAAATGGTATTTTAGACAACAGAGGATTTTGTGTTGCAACTGCTGCCTTTTGAGATGGAAGTACTGGACGTACTAGATTTGCTTCTTGTAGTACCGAGACGATAACTTTTCCTCTTCCTACACAAACAGTCTTCAACGATAAACTTCCTTAGTCCACGGTGCCACCAAGCGTAGATGAGAGGATTTAAAAGGGAATTAAGGAATCCCAGAACTGCCAAAACAGTAGCTATAGTCACAGCTAATTTCCCATTCGGTTTTACAACGTAGATGACTACAGCGATAAAATAGGGAAACCACGACACAATAAAAGCACTGAGGGTAAAAAGCACCACTTTGATGGCTTTCCACTTCTTCTGAGAAGTGTTTATATAGTTCGGATCATGTGTGGTAAGCATTTGTCTCCTAGATCCTTGACTCCTAGACAATGAAAATTCTGACGTTGACTGAGAATTGGGTTTGAGCATGTGAATGTTTTCTGGATTGTTATATTTCGTGCTACTTTTTCTATTGTCCACATGGCGGATGGCTTTGTACAAAATGAAAGCATACAACACCACTATGATCCCAAGTGGAAGAAAAATACCAATACTAACGGTAAATAAGATATGTTCTCGCGTAGCCACTGTGATATACCAACACTTTGATCCATCACCAGGATAGGACCAACCCATAGCTGGAGAAAATCCAATTAAAAGGCATATAAGCCACGAGCAACCAATCATCAACCTGGCCCTTCTCGTTGTCATCCAACTGTTATAATAAAGTCCATAAACTATGAAGATAAAACGGTCAACTCCGATCAAAGTGACACTCCAAGCAGAAGCCAATGATGCACTTACGATGCTCCCTGGAAAACAAGAAAAAGTTTGTTTGTTTTAGTCTGTTTGTTTTTAATTATACATAAAGCTACACAATAGACTATCTGTGCTCTGCCCGCCACGGATATCGAAACCCGGTTTCTGGCGTTGTAAGTTCGCAGACGGAGAAGAAAAACTAATTTCG
>NW_013669448.1:0-1934 GCF_000517525.1 Limulus polyphemus
AAATATAATCCATACTGACATTATGTAACAATGATGTTACAGGATCTATATGTTTTATCCTTCCCCTGAAATATAATCCATACTGACATTATGTAACAATGATGTTACAGGATCTATATGTTTTATTCTTCCCCTGAAATATAATCCATACTGACATTATGTAACAATGATGTTACAGCATCTATATGTTTTATTCTTCCCCTGAAATATAATCCATACTGACATTATGTAACAATAATGTTACAGCATCTATATGTTTTATCCTTCCCCTGAAATATGATCTGTAAAGTCATTATGTAAGAACTGCAATTTTCCCACTCACAAATACACTAAAAACACAGTTTACAAAACAAAGTGAAAAAAAAAAGATAAAATGCAGAAAATGTTTTTAATCACATTTTCCCATCGATAACAAGAACTGTCATATTTACGTAAAACTATTACTGAAACTGAGTAAAAAAAAAACAGGATTAGTATTAAGTATTAGAAATAGTATTACACTCCTTAAATAATACATGTCTTTATTTTAATCAAATTGGCCTGGTTTCATTCTTCAGCATTCTTTAAAGCTTCATTATTAAGTATTAAAAATAAGTTCTTAAAATAAGAACTTCTATACTGTTAAAAAGTTGGTGTATTAATATATTTTGAATTAATTATTCTTAACTCTATTAAATTTTTGGAAGAAAAATTAAAACATGCATGAGGTTACTAACCTATAAACTTACTTTAAGTTTTTATTTAACAAAAAAGCAGGTATTAAACAGCTATTTTTTTTTCTCTTCAACCTTTATTCATTTTAAACTATATAGTTTTTTTCCAGACTGAAAAATATAAAATTCAGTAAAAGAATCTTTAATTCAAACAAACCAACTTTGACTTTCAACTATGACCTACACTTACTTTGCATCTGGGTCATACTCAGACCATAGTCGTACAAATTCATCGAGATGATGTGGACCAAGAATTGACCAGTCTCGTGTTAAGTAGTCAAAATTGTCCATAATCACAGCTACAAACAGGTTTATAACCTAAAGCACCAAGATTAAAAAGTAAAGAGATGTTACACGATTGAAAAAAAATGGTACATTACTTTGAAAATTAAATAAATAAATATAAACATGTAGCACTTTCTATTTGATTAACACTAACATGTTTTAAACATTAAAGCAACAAGAGCTCAATGTATAAACAAATTTTTATCATTTGTTTGTCCTTTTACTCAAATACAAAAGCTCACACTTTTTATTGCAAGGATACTTCATGTTTCCCTAGCCCTTAAAATACTTCATGTTTCCCTAGCCCCCTAAAATGCTTCATGTTTCCCTAGCCCCTAAAATACTTCATGTTTCTCTAGTCCCAAAAATACTTCATGTTTCCCTAGCCCCTAAAATACTTCATGTTTCTCTAGCCCCTAAAATACTTCATGTTTCCCTAGCCCCTAAAATACTTCATGTTTCCCTAGCCCCTAAAATACTTCATGTTTCTCTAGCCCCTAAAATACTTCATGTTTCTCTAGTCCCTAAAATACTTCATGTTTCTCTAGCCCCTAAAATACTTCATTTTTCCCTAGCCCCTAAAATACTTCATGTTTCCCTAGCCCCTAAAGTACTTCATGCTTCCCTAGCCCCTAAAGTACTTGATGTTTCTCTAGCCCCTAAAGTACTTCATGTTTCTCTAGCCCCTAAAATACTTCATGTTTCCCTAGCCTCTAAAATACTTCATGTTTCTCTAGCCCCTAAAATACTTCATGTTTCCCTAGCCCCCTAAAATACTTCATGTTTCTCTAGCCCCTAAAATACTTCATGTTTCTCTAGCCCCTAAAATACTTCATGTTTCTCTAGCCCCTAAAATACTTCATGTTTCTCTAGCCCCTAAAATACTTCATGTTTCTCTAGCCCCTAAAATACTTCATGTTTCTCTAGCCCCTAAAA
>NW_013669448.1:2507-8159 GCF_000517525.1 Limulus polyphemus
CCCTAGCCCCTAAAATACTTCATGTTTCTCTAGCCCCGAAAATACTTCATGTTTCTCTAGCTCTTAAAATAAATCATATATTTCTCACATTTAAAAAAAAATTCAAATTGATGCAGATATAATACATGAATTTTATTAATTAATTACTAAGATAATTTAATAACATATTTGAGATATTAAGGTATATATATATACTTACTAAAAAAGAGCATAAGGTATAGAAAGAGATGAAATAAGGCAGTGCAAAGTCATTTCCACAGTTTTCAAAAGGAGTATTGGATTGCTTATCACATTTTACGTCTGGTTTGTTGGAGCAGTCCATCATGATTTCCTGCCAAGATTCTCCCGTAGCAGATCTAAAAACATTTCACATGGGTATTACTCATTAAACCTTACAAAGACAACAAGAACAGTATGATACGATAAAACCTGTGTGTGCTAGCTACACCTTGGAAAAACGTGGAACAATCTTTCTGTTTTCAAATCTAAACTAAAATTTCCTACTTAATATCGAACAAGTTTATGTTTAGCATTGATTTTTCCATCAGTTTCTTCATACACAAGAATGCCAGTCTCACTGATATGCTGCGAGTTTCCTTGTTCAATAGTCTTTACGTATACACAAGTAAAATGTTATTCACTAGTATTCTAATCGATATTAACCCATTAACTGCTGCAGGAGCAGCTCAGTTGCCGTTTTCTGACTCGCAGATAAAACTGAGTTGCCATCAAGCACAATAAAACGGTAATTATCGTGATTCGCATAGAGATATATAGTTATATATGTGCGACCGACGGATATTTCCATCATTCGCAGCTGAGCCATAGAACTTCAATGACGGAAATATCCGTCATCCGCAGTTAATGGGTTAAAGTTCAAGAATAAAAGAAAATTTTCACAATAACCAAACTATGTCAAGTTTAGCTAAGTACGTCAAGTATAAGTAAAATTTCAATTTCCAAAATAACTAGAGGAAATGCAATTTAAATAGCTGTTTGGCATCTGAATACATAAAAAATATGAAAAACCTAAGAAGTTGCTTATAATCAACTTGAAAAAGATCTGAAAATCATGAAATAATTAATTAAAAAGTTGCTTTTAAATTATTTGAAAAAATACATGAGAAAACTCTTACAGTTTAGATCACCTGAAAACTTTAGCAGTTGTTAATATTTCCTAAAAAACAACAAAACAAAGAAAAGCATAATATTTGATTTTAAGTTACCTAAAAAAAAACTATAAAAGGAAAAAAAAAATAGCATTAACAATTAATTTTTAGTTACAAAGTATACGTAGTTAATATTAACTAAATTACCTGGTAAAAACTGTGTTTTTATGTTACCTGAAAAGAACTAGAACAGCCTGAGGAAAAGTTTGAAAATTGTTGTTTCTATGAATTGCAGTTGTTGAATCTAGAGAAATCTTTCCAAACACCTAATGATGAAAATCAAAAAATAAATAAAACTGGCAAAATAAAGCTTCTAATCTTTATTAAAAAATATACAGGCTTATAGAACACATATTTATGTTTAAATAAAATTTTCAAAGAATAATTTCAGAAGACGTGGGTGTCGCCTGATGGATGTACATGTAAGTCACCATTACTACAACTTGAAACAGCTAATTTGATGTTAAAGTATCTAGTGAGATGGTTCAACGTGCATCATATCACTGGATTAAAAAATGTTTAATTTATTGTTGTTGATGATTTTAAAGCAAAGCTACACATTGGGCTATATTTGCTCTGTCAACCATGAGGAATCAAACCCTGATTTTTAGCATTATTAGTCTGTAAACTCACCACTAATCCATCGGTGGACTAATACTTATCAAACTAAAAGGTTGAATTACTAGAGACTGTTAGTAAAGCCTAACAACATTGTGGGTTTTATTTTAAATTGGTAATTCCAAGAGACGTGTGCCAATACTTTGGATTCAATACCCCTCTACCTAGTGACACTACTCAGTTAACACACTATTTAACTTGATATTTGTGTACAAAACAAGTATTAAAAATGAAGATCTGAGCCACTAATAATTTTTTCAACTAAAGCTGAACAATTATCAGATCATTTAGAAGATATTCTGTAATGATTTATCAAATTAGTCAAAAATCTACCATAAATGTTTACTTCCAAGAGCTATCTACTTCTCCACTAAAAATCAATTTGGTGTGTAACAGTTTAATATGTTTAACTAAACAAGATCACCAAGATAGACAGTGTTTTACACATTTAATCTGCAACAATGTTAAAGAACAAATTTAACACAGGGAAACACAACTGTGGGGGAAGAACATGTAGTAAAAGTTTTATTTAGAATACTACAGAACATTAAGATTAATATGATACTGTGTTTTTGACTTCGCTCTCGTGAAATACTAATAAACATCGATATATTTGCAACACACACACACAGTTTAGCATTACAGCTGTGTTTGTATTATTACTTTGTGTAAAAAAAAACATTTAATTAGGCCCAATAACACTGGCTGGGTAAAACAACTATACTTTTAATCATTAATAAAAAGGCCTAGCATGGCCAGGTGGTTAGGGTGCTCGACTGGCAATCTGCGGGTCGCGGATTCGATTCCCTGTCCCACCAAACATGCTCCCCCTTTCAACCATGGGGGCATTATAATATCCTGGTCAATCCCACTATTTGTTGGTAAATGAGTAGCCCAAGAGTTGGTGGTGTGGACCAGCTACCTTCCCTCTAGTCTTTCACTGCTAAATTAGGGACAGTTAGCACAGATATCCCACGTGTAGCTTTGCACAAAATTCATAACAAACCATTAATAAGAAGTCAAACTTCAAGAAACATTTGAAAATAGTAACAAAATACATACTCAAATCTCTCTTAAATTTAAAAAACAAAATTTCATCTACCATGGGAAAACTGTATATTTACCTGCATCCCAATCACAGCATAGATGAAGAAAAGCATCACAATAAGGAGTGCAACATAAGGCAGTGCCTGAAACACATAACTTGTTACAACATGTTTTTAACATTTGTATGCAAATTAGTAATGAGTAGTTCTACTATTCAAACTTAGCAATGATTTAAAATATACTTTGTTTAACAAAGAGCAAAGATACAAAGAACAGAGATGCAAAGATACAAAGAAAACAAAAAATAGCAAAGATACAGAGATCAAAGATCACAGATACCTGAAACGATTTTATGAAGGTCCATAAAAGGGTCCGGATACCTTCTCCTCTACTCAGTAACTTGATTAACCGCATCACTCGGAAGAGTCGGAAAAAATTAATACTAATGATGTTGGAGCCAGGCTATAAAAGAAAAGTTGGAGTTATTTTCTAATTACTGACTATATCATATATCTAGCTAACTGAATGGATAAAGTGCAGTAAACTTGTAAAAATATCAATGATTGCTCATGGAGGATTTAACTTTGACACTTTGTGGTAACATACAATCAGTACTAGAGATAATTGTGCTTACTCTGTGAAACAATTTTGTATTAACACGTGTTGCGTATGCACTTTAAAAGCAATTAGAATGAAAAACATGAATCAAAAGAACACACTTAATGACAGGATAAACATTTCAATAAATAGTGGTTTTAAATATACTAACTGTTTTATTTCACGAACTACTGGTTTTTTGATACATTAAAAGTAACCGTTTATTTATATTGGAGAATTATAGATTTGTCAGAAATATACACCAGCAAACTCAACCCCATATTCTTATTACCCTTGTCAAACTGCCCCGTACTAGTTTTTATTTCAGGTTTGTTTATAATAATTTGTAACACTAAAATGTGTGTTATGAACTGGTCTCATTCACTAGCCTGTTAATAAATCGAAGAGTTGCATAAAAATACAATAGTTAACCCATCAACTGTGGATATTTCCGTCATTGAAGTTGTATGGCTCAGCTGTGAATGACGGAAATATCCGTCAATCGCACATATATAACTATAACTCTATGCGAATGACAATAATTAGTTTTATTGTGATTGATGGCAACTCAGTTTTATCTGCGAGTCAGAAAATGGCAACTGAGCCGCTCCTGCAGCAGTTAATGGGTTAATATTCTATTCTCCTAATTTTCCTTAATCAATATGTTTAGTCAATAAATTTCATCCAAACAACCAGTCGTAAATAACTAAGCAGCAAAAGAAAAAGCACTTACATTGACTTCAGAGTAGACGATGTCTATAAAACTTCCTAAGACAATAATAAAATCAAACACATTCCAGGCATCTCCAAAGTAATTCTGTAAAATAAGATACATCAACCTTCAGAATCACTAACTCAAAAGTTCAACAGCTACAAGAACATCTACAATAATCAAAGTTATCTTACAGATACTATCAATTTACTTTTCTTAAACCTGAACACAAGTTTTATGTATTCAAAGTCATGAATCAACTTTAATATTCTATAATCATGATGTAACAGAACAGCAGTGAAACTTATATACTGAAAGTTTGTGGTTTGTTTTGAATTTCGTGCAAATCTACACGAGGGCTACCTGCACTAGCCGTCCCTAATTTATCAGTGATAGACTAGAGGGAAGGCAGTTAGTCATCACCACCCATTGTTAACAGTTAATGGAATTGATCATCATTTATAATGCCCCCCATGGCTGAAAGAGCAAGCATGTTTGGTAGAACAGGGATTTTAACCTGCGACCCACAGATAGTGAGTCGAGCATCCTAACCACCTGGCCATAGCAGGCCAAAAGAGAAAGCTATAAGTTTGATTTAGAATATAAACAAAATTTATCAGCTTTGTTTACAAAAAAAACATTATTGTATCATCACCATAAAAGCACTCATCTCATTTTAAATATGAAAGTTACATGTTTAATTTGTAAATCTGTATCAAAATTATTATCTTACATTCTGAAGGAAGCATCTGATTTATAGTTTTCATGTGCACAAAAATTTTGTCACAAATGAAACAAAATGTTAGTATTATTTTGTACCCGAAGGTCACAAGGTAGATTTTTAACATTCACATGAACAAAATTAAACAATCATCAACAGAAGAAAAAAAAAATCATTACTCTAATCTTGAATCTGAAGGCTATACATCTGATTTATTGATACAGGTGAACGAAACATTATCATTATCAAGGGAATGTTGATCTTTTCTTGAAGCTGAAGGTTACAAGTTTGATTTAAAGTGTGACATAATTCTATAAACATCAATAAATCATCAATCTTACTTTGAATCTGAATGCTATAAGTTTGAGGAGGAACTCTAGGGCAAACACAGTGGTGAAAACCATATTCAGTATATCTAAGGCTGCGGTGTATGAACGAGGTTGGTTGTGATACTGAAAACAGGTAAATGATTTTATAATCACATCATGAATAGCAAATAATTAAACATAACTGAAATATAAATATCACAAAATGTACATAAATGAAAAATATTTCAACAAAATCAAATAACTAAGTATTAAAATTTGTAAAATGCTGAAGCAAGAACTGCACGAGATAAAAGTGATAGTTTTACTATACCAGTATTATATATATATATATATATATAAACGTCAACTATACCTAATACTACACTGTCTCATGAGGGAACTGGAAAACATCAACTATACCTAATAGTACACTGTCTCATGAGGAACTGGAAAACATCAACTATACCTAATACTACACTG
>NW_013669448.1:9159-12049 GCF_000517525.1 Limulus polyphemus
ACTGGAAAACATCAACTATATCTAATACTACCACTGTCTCATAAGGGAACTGGAAAACATCAACTATACCTAATAGTACTACTGTCTCATGAGGGAACTGGAAAACATCAACTATACCTAATACTACCACTGTCTCATGAGAGAACTGGAAAACATCAACTATATCTAATACTACCACTGTCTCATGAGGGAACTGGAAAACATCAACTATACCTAATACTACCACTGTCCCATGAGGGAACTGGAAAACATCAACTATACCTAATAGTACCACTGTCTCATGATGGAACTGGAAAACATCAACTATACCTAATAGTACCACTGTCTCATGAGGGAACTGGAAAACATCAACTATACCTAATACTACCACTGTCTCATGAGGGAACTGGAAAACATCAACTATACCTAATACTACCACTGTCTCATGAAGGAACTGGAAAACATCAACTATACCTAATACTATCACTGTCTCATGAGGGAACTGGAAAACATCAACTATACCTAATACTACCACTGTCTCATGAGAGAACTGGAAAACATCAATTATACCTAATACTACCACTGTCTCATGAGGGAACTGGAAAACATCAACTATACCTAATACTACACTGTCTCATGAGAGAACTGGAAAACATCAACTATACCTAATACTACACTGTCTCATGAGGGAACTGGAAAACATCAACTATACCTAATACTACTTATTGTTTAAGAGTTTAACATACAAATGTACTTCAGATTTGATGAAACCTTAAGTAACAAACTTACCAAAATGAATAATCTGTTAAGTATAGACAAACATTACCATGCTCATGCAGTGAAGCCTGTGTGCAAGAAAGACCATAAACAAATATAAAAAGACAAAAAGTAAAGGAACATTAAAATGCCACCAGTTTCGTAATCCAGAATAACTGGTTCTAGCAAAACACAGGATATTTTATTATTTGGAACCAATACCAAATTCTTCAACTATTTATAACACTTGAAAAACCAAGAAGTTCAAAGAAGCCTATTGCATCCAAAATGTATTAACCATCTGTGAACTGTGATCAAGGCACTGAATTCACTCCAGTATGAACATATAATGATAAACACATATTGAACAGAAGAAGTATTAAACCATACATTGACACAGTTCAAGCTCTAGTAAGTCCTGATGACATGACATCTCTAACCAAAGACTTAGAATTCCCTAGTCCAGCCACGTTTTTCCACATTTCAATCATTTTGTTTCTCAAGATTCCACTCACAAAGCTCTCAATTATGGCTATGTTTCAAAAATATTTTTTATGTACACAACATAACCAATTTGACCTATTAGGATCATTGGTAGCAACCCAAAACATTGTCGAAAATTTCAAAAGTCTCCACTCAAGTATAATCTTAATTTTATAGCAGTGACTACAGATTCTTTAAAAAATGTGACTACTAGACCATGTTAGATATAGAGAAAAAACAAATCACATACAGTTATACCAGAATCTAACTGAATGCTTAACTAAATACCAACAATCAATGCATTAATTTCTTAGCACCCCACCTATATATATATATATATATACACCCCCGGGGGTACCACAAATGAATATAAGTTGTCGAAACCTTTCAGATAAATTACAATTCTCTATTTACCTTTTTTTTTAAAACAAATGTAAAACACATCCTTCACTATAAAGGTTTTTTTTCTTACCTTCATTGCTAAGACTATGGTGTTAACCATTATGCAAATAAAAATGGCATATTCAAAATACTGGGAAGTTACGAACCACCAAACTTTGTACTGGAAACGTTGTTTAGGAATGTAACGCCTTACTGGTTTAGCTTTTAAGGCAAACTCTATGCAATTTCTCTGAAAAAAATTAGAAAATTATGTATTTGTTGAAAATAATACCAATTGTAAAGGCAGAAATGTGAATAAGTAGATGCTCTAATAATAATAACAGATGTATAAATAAAACAATACATTACAGATGTATAAATAAAAGAAACTTGGAACATCATAAACTACTTCATGATGTATGAAACTATTGAATATTTTAAATGTTAATCTTTCTGATCTAGAAATTTTAAAATTTTCCTGACAGAAAAGACACCTCCTAAGTTAACTTTATACATATATACATGAGGTTGTGATGATCAGATATCAGTTGTCAACAACACATCAACATAATTATGCCCAAATGATTAAAGAATTAACATTTATACATGAAGTTGTTGTTGTTTTTTGTGAAGGTTGTGACCAAAAGTGAAGACAGACTCCTGTCATCAACAGTTATGTCTAATTGGGTCACAGTGACCCTAAATAATAAGTATCATTTATATATGTATACATTAATTTATTTAATATCTTTTACCATAAGAGTTGATGAAAATCCTTCAGTTAAAATTACAAATGATAATATTTAGTCTTAATTTTAAGTGACAGAAAAACCACAAAAATCTCTTAGTACCACTTTGCTCTAGGTCATTAGCTGTAAAGTCTCGTACAAAAAGCAGAAGATCCTGTACAAATCCCATTCCCTTGATCAGACCCATTAAACTGATCCTGTACAAATCCCATTCCCTTGATCAGACCCATTAAACTGATCCTGTACAAGTCCCATTCCCTTGATCAGACCCATTCAACTGATCCTGTACAAATCATTCCCTTGATCAGACCCATTAAACTGATCCTGTACAAATCATTCCCTTGATCAGATCCATTAAACTGATCCTGTACAAATCATTCCCTTGATCAGACCCATTAAACTGATCCTGTACAAATCCCATTCCTTGATCAGACCCATTAAACTGGTCCAGTACAAATCCCATTCCTTGATCAGACCCATTAAACTGATCCTGTACAAATCCCATTCCCTTGATCAGACCCATTAAACTGATCCTGTACAAA
>NW_013669448.1:13049-19484 GCF_000517525.1 Limulus polyphemus
TTAATCAGATCCATTAAACTGATCCTGTACAAATCCCATTCCCTTGATCAGACCCATTAAACTGATCCTGTACAAATCCCATTCCCTTGATCAGACCCATTAAACTGATCCTGTACAAATCCCATTCCCTTGATCAGACACATTAAACTGATCCTGTACAAATCATTCCCTTGATTAGACCCATTAAATTGGACATATTTTTCAAACAGTATAAGCACCTTATAGTATGTATCTGGCAACTGGTAATAACTTAGAAAAAATTCAATTACTTATTTTATATTGCAAATAACTTAGAAACATCTTACACAAAACAAGTTGTTATTCAGACGTTACAATATCTTTTACCTCTTGTTATTACAGTTATTATGTTTTTATAAAATCATTTTTTGGAATAACAGATATTTTTCTCAAGGTATATCCTGGCAAATTTCTTCCTAAATCTTTCATCGACTCAAATGATCGTTGGTCTTTGTTGAGAAGGTTTTCAAATATAAAAGGATTAACTCACTGAGTATAACTAGCTAGAAGTCTCACTCAATCAAAAATCATCATCATAATAACAAGATTTGAGAGGACTTTAGGTTTAAAATTAAAAAGGGAAAACTTTGTGAGCTCATTTGCATATATACTATTTGTGTGTGTGGAGAGGTTGTATTAAGCAGATCATATTGGATGTGCTTTATGAAATGATATAAAAAATAAACTTTCTGTGAAAGAATGTCAAATAATTTTAATTAGATATTTTTAAAAACATGCATCTTGCAATTGTCTTGCACCTTTCTCAAGTTTTATACTTTTTGAACAAATTTTAAACTAACATAGTATAGGTGGAAAATAAAACAAAGATGTGAATAGAACAACACATTATCAGTTACCTGGTTTTTATCAAGTTCACAATTTTTATACTCCTGCTCTCCTTCGTTCTGGAAAGTAACGATGACAAAACCTACGAAGATATTGACCATAAAAAAGGCAATGATGATGATGTAGACAATGAAAAAGACAGCAACCACTGGACGATTGTTATGAATAGGTCCCCTATCTTCGGCATTTGAGTTAATGGCCGTGTATAGTAGGCTGAAAAATATAAACCAAATGAATATCTAATATCTGATATCAAATTTACATTTTTACCAGCTAACTTATCTTGTTTTACAGCAAGTTTGTTTTTTGTAGTTAGGCATAGAGCTACACAATGGGCTATCTGTGATGTGCCCAGAACAATGACAAGACATAAAAGTTTTATTTATAATGTGACAATTAAATTTATCAGACAAGTTTATAAAGTAACTATTAATGATAAGCCCTGAAATGTTGATGTTATACAAAAGAAAAATGCCCTTTATGCCCAATATGCATGTAAGTTTTTTTCCTCAGGAATTTTATTTTTTGATAAGTACAAAGCTACACAATGGGATATTTGTGCTGTGCCTGTATTAAAACCTGGTTTTAGTGTTATAAGCTTTCAGACTTACTGCTGAGAAGTCATTGGAGAGGGGGGGGGGGACTTTTCTCCAGGAAAAATGTTCAATATAAAAATTAAGATGAGAACAAAAACAATAAAAGTTAGAAAATAGCAACTTTCTCCATCTGGTGGGGTTTTAACCCTTACATCTCACCAGGGGTAATACGTCAAGATTCCCCTTGCTTAGATATATTAGTTTCTACTGGCACCCTTGATATAGGTCAAGGTCACAGAACACAGACTAATGTGAAAAAAAATCTTGGTTATAATCTCGTCAAAACTCAAAGGTTACAGTTACATCACATAAAAATCGAATTGTGAGTAAAAATGTCAAACTATAACCAAGTACGACTTACAAACTGTATACAAAACAAATTGTACAGCTAATTTACTTATCTGTTTGATTTTACTTAAGCACAAAACTACACAATGGGCTTTCTGCACTGTATCCACTGAGGGATCAAATCCGAAATTTGAATATTATAAGCCTTCACGCTTACTGGTGAACCACCAGGGGTGGTTCATTTACTAAAACTGTATTTATTCTCTGTTTGTTAGTTTTAACACAATGCTATATAATAGGCTACTTATACTCAGCTCACCCTGGGTAATCAAACCCTAGATTTAAACTTTGTAACTCCATAAACTCACTTCTCACCTACTTAGGAACAACTAATACTGAAATAAATTTTGAAATTATGATTGAAATACAACCTTATTCCAGAAGACTAACAACCAGCCCAGGCTAAGATTTCAATGATACAGTGGAACACTGCATATTATCTTAATTACAAGAGTCCACTCAGGACGAGTCATAGAACTGGAACAAAACTTTATCAGGAGAAAGTTTCGAGTACAATTACCATTAAACTTATAAAAGATATACAATATTTGAATTCCAGCATATGTGACCTTGAAGACCTACTTTTGTTGTTGTTGGTATTTCTAAAAAACATAACTGTATTTAAAGACTTACCCAGGCCAACCTTCAAATGTCGACACTGTACATAACGTGAGCATTCCTTTGGCAACATCATCAAAATTAAATGGATTATTTTCCCAGTTTCTTTCTTGCACTATGGGTTTTGATATGTCCCCATTCAAATATTGGAGGAAAATTCCTCTGTAAAGAAAATAAATTATGTTATATCTTAAAAAAATTACAAACTGTCTACTATTAACGCTACAACTGAAATACTACTTAATCAGAACTTCTAATTTTCTACAAACCAAAATATAAAAGTAGATACTAAACAACATGTCGCATTACTTAGCTCAAGCTTTAATTTCGATGACGAGAAACCCACTTTGAGATTAATAATAGTTGGAGACGGCTTGAATGGGTAATGAAAAAAAAATTTAATATAAGTTTAACATAACAGCAAATGTACAACGTTTCGACAAGGTTCAACAAAACCTTGTCAAAACATTGTACATTTGCTGTTATGTTAAACTTATATTAAAGTTTTTCTTCATTACCCAATCAAGCCATCTCCAACCATTATCAAGCTTTAGTTTCATCTATTTACCTCGGTTAAAATAACAATACATTTTGTATACCTAAAAATGAAATAGCTTTAAGATATTTTATAAACCAAACGAATAAGTTTTACATCAAGAAATTTACCTGCATTCTTCCTCTGTCATTTTGGAAGGATCATTACATAAGAAAAACTTTCCCTGTAAGAACAAATACATATGTAGGTATAATATAATATAGCTATAATATATATAATATAATATAGACTATTATAGCTATAATACAGAGCAGTATTTCATTAGTTATCTGTGAAAGACTTCTTTCACTGTTACTAACTAACTTCATTCAAAATACTTTATAAACACTACTTTTTTAAAACACTGAAACACAACACAACAGGTTATATATAGTAATAATAATAATGAAACAGATCTTCATTAGGACTGTGTAGGAAAGTCATGAGAGGTTAAATTGCGAACCACAGATTTTTGCTGTGACAGAAAGCTGAGGGGGTGCAACCCTGAAACATGTAAAACTACAAGTTATATCTAGAAAACTTCACCTTAGTACAAATTATTATTATCTATACACAATTATGGAACACCTAGGTCAACAAAAACATGGTTAAAATAAATGTTTATTACAACAATGTGTGTTACAAATGTGGTTCATAGGTATTGCTGTTAACAAACTATGTTGATTTGCTTAAAAACTGACTAGCCAAAGATTTTTTTCTTACATATGAGAATAATGCTATCCTAACTAAGATTTTATTATATCAAATTTAAGTTAGATATGTGCATGCACGTTGATGACCAGCCAAAATCCATAGTAAGGAACTACTGGATATCGTGTATGGTAACATCAAAATAAGATTAAAAGCCCATTAAAGTTAATATTTTGTAGCTGTTTAGACTTGTTGTTCAAGTCAACAAGTATATCTTTAGGTCATTCTTAATTACCTTTGGTACTTATAGTTACATATCCAGCATGAAACTGATAATAAATGTATTAAGAATCAAGTTTATTTTGAAATAAGTTATCCAATTTCAAACAGGGATTTGAAATTTTAGTAAGCTTTTATAAACAATTTTATTATCTCTAATAAATCATCCACTATTCTTCATTTGCCATGGTAGTTACAAAATAAAAGTTTTGGACTGCTCCAAAAGGTTAAGATGTGGAACACAAATGCAGCTAGAGAGTTAAGGTGAGGAGAATTGTAGAATATGTAAAATAGCAGGTTAAAACTGTGTTGAAAACAGTTGAAATAGAACTTGATGTTGTAGGTGTGTTTGTTGTTGATAGCATTAGGGGAATAAGGATATCCACAGTGTTGGGGGAGTAAGGATATCCATAGTGTTAGGGAAGTAAAGATATCCATAGCATTAGAGGAGTAATGATATCCATAGTATTAGAGGAGTAATGATATCCATAGTTTTTGAGGCATGAGTATATCCATTGTGTTAGGGGAATAAGGATATCCACAGTATTATTGGAGTAAAGATATCCATAGTTTTTGGGGCATAAGTATATCCACAGTGTTGAGGGAGTAAGGATATCCATAGTTTTTTGGAAATAAGGATATCCTCAATGTTAGGGGAGTAAAGATATCATAGTTTTAGGAGAGTAAAGATATCAATAAATAATTTTAGGGGAATAAGGATATCCATAGTGTTAGGGAAGTAAGGATATCCATAGTGTTAGGGAAGTAAGGATATCCATAGTTTTTTGGAAATAAGGATATCCTCAGTTTTAGGGAAGTAAGGATATCCTTATTGTTAGGGGAGTAAAGATATCCACAGTGTTAAGGGAATAAGGATATTCACAGTGTTAGAGGAATAAAGATATCCTTATTGTTAGGGGAGTAAAGATATCCACAGTGTTAAGGGAATAAGGATATTCACAGTGTTAGAGGAATAAAGATATCCTTATTGTTAGGGGAGTAAAGATATTCACAGTGTTAGAGGAATAAAGATATCCTTATTGTTAAGGGAGTAAAGATATCCACAGTGTTAAGGGAATATGTTTTTAATTTAATTTTTGGTCTCTGTTGGTGATACAAATATAAAAAGCTCCTTTTTGTTTTGTTTTCTGGGTTTTCCAAGCTGGATCTTAGTCAAGGATAGAAACAGAATTCAACTTAAGATAGCCATCCAACACTGTTGAATCCTGTGATTACTCTATAAATCTCGTTTGGCTTCAGTGTTAATTCTGGTCTGTAGGTACAAACCTGATTTACCAAGGTACAATTCACCACCGTGACAGCTGATTTTGTGTGCACAGTTTTATTGTTTTGTGGGACCTTTGGGTAGTTTGGTATTGATGAGTTTCTATATATGTAAGTTAAATTTTGGAGGAAATATGAACTCTGAGTTTATGGCTTCTGTCAAGGCTATATACAAGTATAATAGTGGAATTATTATCGTAATCTCCAAATTCCGATATAGGCCTAACACTTGAATTGTTTTAGTCCCAAGGTTCAACTACTTGAAAAAAGGGTCTATTTATATTTTTACATACACATTAAAACATCAGAATTTTTAACTTTCACATTTATTAGAAACTAGCTGTAGTAATAATGTTTTCTAAATTGCATTGGATTGCCGATACATTTTCCTTGTTTTTCCATGAGGCCCTTCTCATTGTCTCGTGGGTAGTACAAAATTCTAAAGATAGATACCGCCACATCCAAGTCAGAATTACCACATGGTGACTTCTGTAAAATGAAACGTAACTTTTCTGTTCGATGTTGCAGTATTGAATCAAAGCATACTGCAGACAAAGGATCTCAATTTGATTGAAACACTATGTGATAATTGAACATTTTAAGCCTTTTATGACGGAGATCCCTCTTTTTTAAGTGGTGCACTGTTACCTAGGACACATGGACAGCTTTGATCACTCACTTTTGTGTTCATGGATTCTTACCTGTTACTAGATTCCACACTTTGCTTATCATGGCTCTGAGGTATGACTTGTTGTAGTTCTCATTTTGAATGGTCTTTGTGTCCCAACTTAATCCATATTCCTTTGTTTTCCAAGACCATTAAGCATAAAGGATATTCCTGTCTTGGAAAATTTTAAATCTGTAATCTAAATATATCTTTATGATCTAAGTGTATGAATATTTTGTATTAGAAAAGATGCTGCTAAATACTTTTCTCAAAAGTGATCAATTTTTGGTGGCATCACACTACCTACAAATGTCAATCATGTCAAAATGTGGTTGTGCCATTCACTGTAGCTTTATATTGGCTGTTGTTGTGAGATGATTTGCACGTTCAAAATCATTTTAATGCAAGTAATCAATGCATTGTAGGATTAAAGGAACTTCACGAAGGTAATTTTAGTCTGCGTCCCTGGAACACATAATAAAGCCATTTTCTCCATCTCCAATGTTAAAAATATGTGGATTTGCAAACCCTAGTAGGTGTTTTAACTCAAAACCCTTAAATACTGAAACACAAACCCTAGTAGGTGTTTGAAC
>NW_013669448.1:20449-33797 GCF_000517525.1 Limulus polyphemus
AACCCTTAAATACTGAAACACAAACCCTAGTAGGTGTTTTAACTCCAAACCCTTAAATACTGAAACACAAACCCTAGTAGGTGTTTTAACTCAAAACCCTTAAATACTGAAACACAAACCCTAGTAGGTGTTTTAACTCAACACCCTTAAACAAGTTATTACTGAAACACAAACTGATCCACTAGTCTTCTACCTCCCCAGGTTTCTCAATGATTGCTGACATACCTTTCAGTAATACATAATATAAAACATCAAGTTATAGCTAGTAATCAAAAATGAAAAAAACAGCATTAAATGAGTAGATAACAAGTTCAAATTTATAAAATTTGAAAATACTGGAGTAGTGAGAAAAAGTTAAGAGTAGATAAAAGTTCAGAATCTAATGGCGTAATCTTGAACTTGAGTGGTAAGGTAGCTCATCTTTTAAAAATCGAAATGGAATCTCTGAAGTTGTAAAACTAGGACATCAAAATATGAATGTTACTTTTAAGAAGATGGCACTTCAATTCACACACACACACACACACAAAATGTGAAGCACACAATTTGTTGGTTCTTAGATTTTATGTTTTAATATGTGTTAGGTTGTGCTAAAATTAAAGTAGTGGTATCAGTAATTTCATAAATAAAACAGTACCTTTAAGTAGCATTATAACTATGTCAGCAATACTGCTTACTGGATAACTGCCAAACAGGGGTTTATGTCATTAAACATCATTTTAATTTAAAGAAACAGAACTACACATCCAACATCACCTAGGCTTTCATATTATTGATAAACAGAACCAAATTTCATTAAATTTTTTTAAATACAAAGGAATCAAAGCTGTAAAGAAATCACATTGACGAAACTTGCATATGGAGTTCGAGTCTCAACAATAATTAACTAAGAAAGTAAAAAATGTTTAAAACTTAAAAAAATATAATTAATCTAATTTCTATACGATATCTTACCTCCTCTCACAAAATAGGTTTTCCCCATTAGTACTGCCCTCTATCGGTACAAATTTTCAATGCTTGCCACTAGCCTTCCACCTCCTGCTACTGCATATCCACATGTAAATGATTATGCTGCAGCTCTCCACCAATAGGAACACAACACAACCCCTATCGTAACCAGCACCCTCTCCACATTTGCACTCTTTAATCACTTCTTGATTGGCAGTAGTACTGTACAGACTCGCTTGTTTTGCTCGCAAGTTTGTTGACATTTTCCTTTATACTACAGACTTAGTATTTTACTATGTTTTTGATATTTCTTTATTTACAGGGGTCTTTTTGCTAGTGTATTGTGGATCCCACTCTGTGGCGAGTGTTGCCTGACCAGGTGTACTTTTTGTTTTGAAAATCTGCACTGTCCATCCTGTGACCATCCTCATTGTCAATTACATTGTAGTTCTGATGTATAATTCCAGATGATGCAAGGTGTTGGCTGTGTGTCTTTGTTCAATTGTCATCAATGCCAATTACATTGCAGGATTGGGTTATGCACACTGTAGAGATGAGGTGTTCCAAAAGACCACTAGTAGTTCTCTCTCTAGTGGTTTTTTGCTTCATAAATATGTTCATCCCAGACCGTACACTCATGGACACGTGTAAGTAAAGCAGACAGGGATTGTTGCCCATTTCTGATGCTCCTTGACGTACAATTCCGAATGATGCGGGGTGTCTGTTGACTCCGCCGACGTGATAGCTCTACTTTTCAAAGTAGTATATTGTGGTAACCCATTGCACTGTCTCCAGTGATGTGGTCCTCTGGACTCTCCAATTCATTTTCCCTCCTTTCTTCTAGTAGAGTATGGGACTCCTTGCTACTTACCAGTTCCTAGCTGCTGGGGTGGGGGACCATGGAAGCCTGTCTTCCTTGAGTGATGCAACATATCACTCAATTGAGAGTAGGGCGGTGGTATTCTGTGTGTGCCGATGGTGTATAGTATTTCCTACTGCAGACTTGATGTACAATTTCAGATGCTGCCAGGTTTTGGTTGTAGCACTATGCTGTATTAATGTATACATATCTGACAGAGTACATTTTCTGGATGTACATTCCCAGTGGGTCTTGTGTTGGTTGGAGATGGCCCAGTCATTATTAGAATCATGTGTCGATGGTGTGATGCCCTTCCTACCATGGATCTGATGAACAATTCCAAATATTGCCAGGTTTGGTTAAATCACTTCCCCATATCACGACAACATGGTTCCGGGAGATCAGGTGTTGGTTGGAGATGGTCCAGTCATTATTAGAATCATGTGTCGATGGTGTGATGCCCTTCCTACCATGGATCTGATGAACAATTCCAAATATTGCCAGGTTTGGTTAAATCACTTCCCCATGTCACGACAACATGGTTCCGGAAGAACAGGTGTTGGTTGGAAATGGTCCAGCTGACCTCATATGTGTTCTGGCCAGTATCCCTCCTCCTACCATGGACTGGATGAAAAATGCCCAATGCTGCCAGGTTTTTGATTGGAGATGCACCCCAGGTTTGTGGTCCCTCTTGCTACCATCTGCTGGATGCAGCACGTTTATTCCCACTTGTACAGCTGGTATCCTCTTTCTACTGCGGCCTGGAAGAACCATACCCAATGCTGCAAGGTTTTGGACCAGAGATGTCATCCCACCAGGGCTTTCCTCCTTCCTACCATCCACTGAATGTCAGTTCATGGTAGACCAGGTGTTGGTTGGGATGGAAATGTGCACAAGTGGAGACAGATTTTGGTATGAAAGCTTGTCTTCCCTACCACTTTCCATTTCAAAGTGAAGAGGTAGGTGATCCTCTGCCTACCACAGAACTGTTGTAAAATTCCAGATACCTACTAGTGTTGGATGAGGTCAAACTACCACTACTGTCTGTCACGCCCTAGCCACTCGACACCCAGGGGTCCCATTAATCAGTAATACATATTATGGGATTCCTTCATGTTTTTCCACCTTTTATTTTCGTGACACAGTCATAAAAGAGTGAAGAGTATACCTGGATCAGATGTGGTGAGGTCTCCCACCGAGGTGTGATATTTTTCTTTTTCTTTCCACACCTCATGGTCTCTCTTTACGTGTTTCCTAAAGAGGGATAAATTTCTCACTGGCCCTCCACCAGTTCAATGTGGGATTCTAGCTATCTTTTGATATAATATCATATCGGAAGTTAACATTTCCCACCCAGCCTCCCTAATAATATGTAGTGAAGGCCTTCTGACCAATTTTGAAGTGATTAATGACGGCAAATGTGGAGGGGACGTTGGTTATGATAGGGGTTGTGTCATGCTCCTATTGGTGGAGAGCTGCTGAATTATCATTTACATGTGAATAAGCTGGAGGTGGAAAGCTAGTAGCAAGCATTGAAAATTTGCATAGATAGAGAGCAGTACTAATCAAGAAAACTTATTTTGTGAGAAAAGGTACAGATAGAGGGCAGTACTAATCAAGAAAACCTATTTTGTGAGTGTAGGTAAGTATCTATTGGAAATACATTTGCAGTTTAGGAAAATATTAACTTACATTACATATGTGCAATTTTAGGAAATATGTACAAATGAATATATTTTTTTTCACATTATAATTTATTTCTATCATTCAATTTCAACAAGAAAAATCAGTTCAGCCAGACCAATCGGGTTTCTCTCCTCTTCCATCTTTTTTGCTATTATTTGTAACAACTAACAGTATTAAGTCAAAAAATACGTACCATACATATAACCACATGGACGATAAAGTACTTTAATAGTATATGTGTAAAAAAAATGTTATTATTTTCAACTCTCAAAAAGTTAGTTCTGATGTACTCTTCAAATGGAAATTTTAAATCATTGTTTTTTTTTACTCTTTAAAAAAACAATATACATGATAGTACTCACAAATATAACAACAAAAACACAGCTTGCTAACAGGAACTCACCAATTCTGTACTTCTTCTCAGAACAACTTATTTTAAGGTTGACATACTTGAAGATTGTGACTAATTTAAATAAAAACTTTTGTACAGCAGGTATCCTAAAAATTTTATGAGAAACGTTTTAAAGCCAGGATAGTTGTAAATGTATCTTACATATTTTAATGTAATTATATAATTCCTTGTTTGTAGTGAAGCATAAAGCTACACAATGTGCCCATCAGCAATACTGAAACCTGGTTTTTAGCAATGTAAGCCTTTAGGCTTACCACTGAACCACTTGGGAGCAATTCATTGTCAACAAACAATAAGTTAACTTATCTATAAATATATCTTACATTTTTCTGTAAACAATATGTATATATCATTGTCTACCAAAAGTCTAGTTAACTTCACTATAAATATAAATTTTTTTCGTAATATTAGTAGGTGTATATGGGTATGATATTTTAAAGAAAACTCATAATTTTTCTTACAGAAATTTAAAGAAATGATTTTTCCTTAAAGTTGGACATTCTTGCTATGTGTTAAAATCACGTTTCTCAATAATCTAGTCAACCTTCGTATAAGCTGTTCTGAAGAAACACCAGGATTGTACACTCAGGTTTTAGAAGAAGGTGAGAAAAAGATGAAATAAAAACAGGTTTCGAGTGCCAAAACTGCAACAGAAACACTACTGTTGTCAACATCAGTTTGAGAAAAAAAAATAAACCCACAACCTCACCATGAAGGAAGAAAATGAAGGTTAGAACAAAAAAAGTCACTAGAGAATATCTAAGATTTTCATAGTTAGCAACTAAATAACAGAACAAAACTTGTACCAGACAGAAAAACAAAAACTTGGGTACTTTTTCCATGGATAAGGAGGAAAAGATAAGAAAACTCAATTAAGTGATATTAGAGAAAGTAAGCATGCTGTAAGAGAAAGGGGGTCACCACTACAGGTTAGTGGGTTACCTTGAAAAGCTGTACTCCAATCACAGCAAACATGAACTGAAGAAGATAAGTCACCAACATGATGTTGCATATTGTTTTGACGGCAACAATGACGCACTTCACTACGTACTAAAGATGAAACAAGAAACAATATTGTCAGAATATTTCATTTGATAATAACACAGTGTGTTAAAAAAAGCCTGGCTGTTTTAGCGATCCTCGGAACACGGTACGGAAATGGTGTTTTAAAACCTGTATGGTCCTTGGGAGTATTGTAGAGAAACAGTATTTTAAATGTGTACAATAATTACACTTTTTTATGCCAAAAGCGCTATCTTCTTTCCAGCAGGCTTTCTTTAACTGTCCTGTTGACCCAATTATCCACCATAAATTGTGGTTTATCATACACTGAAAACAGTGACAGCCTACCTGGAAAATTTGTACTCCAATGACCGCAAACATGAAGTTTAGTAGAAAGGTCACCAACATGAGGTTGCCTATAGTTTTTACTGCTACTATCACACACTGGACTACATGCTAAATAATGCAAACATAAAATACAACACACTATTTAATATCAGCAACCTACGAAATAAAAATAATCTACAGGAAAAATGATGTTAAAACATAAGCCAAAACTCAATATTCTTAAAATACAGCCAACAATCACACCTTAAATAGGGATATACATTACTTAAGTATTTAATACAATAATGAAGTCAAGATTCTACATTGATAACTGCACCTACTCATTTTCAGAATGATATTTTTTCAGTATAATCACAATTAAACAGCCTAATATACCTGTTAATTTAACTACACAAATGAATAAAAGGGCTTTAGATTTCTAATGAATATAACCCAATACTCTATACAGACACATACAGCAATCAATGGTTATTAAATACTCTGCAGTATGCTACCATATGAATATAGAAAGTATCGGTACTTACTCATTTGTTAATTTCTTTTCCTAACCAAAATGCCAAAATTTAAGCGAAGAAAAGATTATGTAGAGGGCTAAGCTATTCTTTGATATGCTACTCCCACTGCAGCAGACTAGTTTCACTGAATTCACAGCTCATCAGTACTGCTTGGAAGAGCAAAGCAAATAAGTAAAGTAGGCCTAATGTAGTGGTGGACTGTAACAAATTCTTGTATACTAGTAGCATGTAAAGAAGATATACCAACAAGTAAAGTAGGCTTAATATAGTGATGGAATGTAACAAATACCTGTATACTAGTAGCATGTAAAGAAGATATACAAAATAAGTAAAGTAGGCTTAATATAGTGATGGACTGTAACAAATACTTGTATACTAGTAGCATGTAAAGAAGATATACAAATAAGTAAAGTAGGCTTAATATAGTGATGGAATGTAACAAATACTGTATACTAGTAGCATGTGAAGAAGATATACAAAATAAGTAAAGTAGGCTTAATATAGTGATGGAATGTAACAAATACCTGTATACTATTAGCATGTAAAGAAGATATACAAAATAAGTAAAGTAGGCTTAATATAGTGATGGAATGTAACAAATACCTGTATACTAGTAGCATGTAAAGAAGATATACAAAATAAGTAAAGTAGGCTTAATATAGTGATGGAATGTAAGAAATACCGGTATACTAGTAGCATGTAAAGAAGATATACAAAATAAGTAAAGTATGCTTAATATAGTGATGGAATGTAACAAATACCTGTATACTAGTAGCATGTAAAGAAGATATACAAATAAGTAAAGCAGGCTTAATATAGTGATGGAATGTAACAAATACCTGTATACTAGTAGCATGTAAAGAAGATATACAAAATAAGTAAAGTAGGCTTAATATAGTGATGGAATGTAACAAATACCGGTATACTAGTTGCATGTAAAGAAAATATACAAATAAGTAAAGTAGGCTTAATATAGTGATGGAATGTAACAAATACCTGTATACTAGTAGCATATAAAGAAGATATACAAATCTTTTATGACACTATGACACTCCACAAGATTCTTAACTCGCATCCTCTGGGGAAAAAAAAGTGTTAATTTTGAGCAATGCTGTGAGTAAATCATTGTGAGAAAAAGGTACATAGATATATTAAAATGTGCAAACTAGGAACAGAAAGACAAAAGTGGTTTGTTTGCAAGCCAAGTAAGCTTGATATAAGATATATATATATATATATGAGCAACTACATATAAAATCTAATATAAAATAATGCTGCATATATATACTTGAGTAAGGAAGCACATTATGTGAATATAATAACAGGTAAGTAAACAACGATTTATTAACATAAGGAAACGTTTTATTGATGGTGGAACATACTACATGTTTCAACAGAACATTGTTCTGTCTCTTTCAGGTATAATGTGTACATGTCAAATTTGTAACAAGCACACAGTACTTCTGTGTTAAACTTCTAAAATATGTCATATAAAGTAAATCTGTATTAAATACAGAAAATTTTAAGGTATACAATGTGATTTTTAATGTGAGGTGGTAATATTGGAAATTTTGAAAACTTACTTTAAGGATTCCAAAAATATCCTACTGACCTCTATAGGACGTTACAATCGGAAATATTACTTAGTTATCACTAAATGATTGAAAACTTTAGATGTCATTATGAGGAAATTGAGGTAAAAACAGCATTTGTTTAGAGTACATTCAACAATATTCTGGGATTTAAGATGTACTATGTTATTAAAACACTGGAATAACAAACCATGACTCAGTTAATAAAGGACTTGTCCCCACTGAATATGATTGTATGCTCCATAGTGCACTTTTCTGTAAGATTTATAAAGGTCAGTTCCTGAAACTGATGTCCAGTTTGAGTCAAGATACTATAAAGGAAAGAACTCATGGACCTGTAAAGAGGAATGACTATTGGATGAAATATTGGTGATATGAGTGCTTAAAAATTATAGTCTTTTTGCTCAAAGCTCATTTCAGTGTAGATGATGTGCTAAAAATAATGGTAGAGCACTGGTCCATATGGATTATTAGTCCAGTTTCTTATAAATAGTTACTCCCTGGTTCATGAAAACCAAAACATATCCCAGGTTTTTTTAAAACCATCACCTCAGGACATTTTTATTCAGGACTATAGGTCAGCACAGATTTTACAATCAAGAATACAAATTATCAGATATTATGTGGAGCTACTATTTTTTCTATTAGATGTTGTTGTTGTTTTTCCTTTGGAAGGATGAGTCCGAGTTCAAAGCAACTTTGAAAAACTCTTCATACATGTCATACCAACTGTGAAGAATGGTTAGGAGCAGTTTAGCTGGTCTTGACTTGGTAATATTTGAAGAACTCGTGAATGCCTTATTGAATTATGGAGAATATGGTACTGCCTGCAGTGACAGAATCCTAGGGGAGAGGGGGTCATACCTCTTTCAGAATCATAATGTACTATGCCATACCATACACTATGTCCAGCCAAAAGCCCAGATCTCAATTCAGCCATACATCACATCCAGAAGTAGTCTGAGATGATTGATGGCCAGCCAAGAACCCAGAATACAAGTGAATTGCTCTGGAATGACTGTCTTTGGGAAGGAATAGAAAATACTTCAAAATCTCTCTACATCTGGAATTGCTTTATAAGATCAATAACAATCTATTCTTAGTGATGTGTAGCAGAAGCTAGTAACAAGTGTTTGTAACAGAGTTCAGCCTGTGATAAATGCCAGTTCATAAACCAGCTCATTGATCAAGACAGTCTGGGAAAGTTTAGTATTTGTTTGTTTTGTTTTTGAATTTCGCGCAAAGCTACATGAGGGCTATCTGCACTAGCCATCCCTAATTTAGCAGTGTAAGACTAGAGGGAAGGCAACTAGTCAACACCACCCACCGCCAACTCTTGGGCTACTCTTTTACCAATGGATAGTGGGATTGACCGTCACATTATAACACCCCCACGGCTGAAAGGGCGAGCATGTTTGGTGGAACGGGGATTCGAACCCGCAACCCTCAGATTGCGAGTCGAGCGCCTTATCCACCTGGCCATGCCGGGCCCGAAAGTTTAGTAATTGTTGTATAAAGACAGTAAGATTAAAAGCAATGTGGAACTATTCACACAATTAAGTTTCCATTACAATAACATAACATTAAGAAATATTAATGCTAATATTATAACTAAAGGGTAAAACTGTACATTAACCACATTTACAAAAATGTTTGAAATCCAAAAAAACAAAACATTTTACCACTTCAGCATAAAATTTGCACATATCTAGCCAATTACAACCAAAATATAACTGATGTAGTTTGATTTAGTTATTGTTAAATGCAAAGCTATACAATGGGTTATCTGTGCTGATGCCCACCATGGGTAACCAAACGTTTTTTAGCACTGTAAGCCTGCACACTTACTGCTGAGCCACCAGAGGGGGTAACTGAGTAGTCTAATATTAAGGAACATTAAAGTTTCAGTTCTGAATCACTAAAGTTATCTTACAATTACAGAAACTGATATCAGGGAGAAAAAGCCACTAAAACCAACTTAGGCCTCTGGCACTAGAGTGCACAAAAACAAACAAACAAATACATATCAAAAGAACTAGAGCTAAAACAATTATAAAAAGTGAACTTTTTATGGACTTAAAAAATTTTAGAAATCGTAGAAATAATACATAGAATAACTGGAAGTAGCAAATCAAAGCCTCTACATCATTCCTACTTTTAGAAATCGTGAAATAATACATAGAATAACTGGAAGTAGCAAATCAAAGCCTCTACATCATTCCTGGATTCTTTCTTTTCTTCACTGAAATTACACATCTTTAGTGAGGAGAAGAAATTATTATGTAGAATACCTTAACCCTTGTTGTTGTTGTTGTTATTTTTTGGTGCCATGATACACGATGGGCTAGATGAGCTCTGTCCACTGCATGGAATCGAACCCTGGATTTTAGCACTGTAAGTCCGTAAGCTTACCGCTGACCCACCAAGAGATTACTTTAACTCAAACTAACAATTATGAAAGCAAATAACTTGAGCAGTAGATGGTTAAGCTGATCTTAAATCCAATATATTATACCAGGGCCTTGTCATAACTTTTACAAAATAGAAGCTAAGTACACAAAGTAGCTGAATGTCAATGGAAGGAAAATGTATTTTGTCTATACATATAATTACTTACGAATGTTTACAATAAGGTTTATCAGTATATTGCTTTGGAAATTGAAATAAAAATTGCTTATGTTTTGATTTAATCTCTTTGTTAATTTAAAAAATACTTAATTTTGTTTTAGATTATACATTATTTGTCAGTGTAAATCAAGGAGAAAATTTACAAGAAGAACTTAATCTGGAATGATAAAATCTTGTATAATATGGACATTTAACTAGCAATAGTAATACAAGCTAGATATATGCATATGAAGTAAGAAAATAATTTATGTGTAACTACAAATAACGCAAATAATACTAACCTTTAAACCTTTGGCACGATTGATAGCTCGGAGTGGCCTTAGAACTCTCAATACACGCAGAATTTTAACCACAGAGATTGCTTCATTACTTGAAACAGAGAAATATGATAATAAAAACTGACTTTATAGAAAAAATAAACTTTATTAATTAGACATTTGGAACTAAGTCTAAATGATACTTCTTTCTACACTGAATAAGCCTAAATTTTTAATTAGGTAAAAAATTAATAGTGAGAACATCAACTATAACAAAAATAAGAAGATGAAGATAAAAACAGTTTTATTTATCACTGTACTTACAGAAAAATAAGAAATGCTTCTATTTAATAGGTTTGAGAACTTTGATGGACTGTTGAATTAAAAGGAAATGATGCTTTGCTTTCTACATTGAGGCCTTCAGTACAGAAACTGAAACATTGTCCCCTTTTCATTAAAATGGTAGTTGAACCAATGTTTAAAGTTATGATGAAACAACATGTTTATTGCTGAGCTATAGTTAAACACTGGACATAGAAATAAATAAAGTTCTTGTCTGTACTATCAACATAGTGATTAGTTATAATAACACTTAAAATATAAAAAACTGGTCTTTGTATGAATTAAACGTGTTACAATTCATCATGATTCACGTGTCATGAAAAGCTTTTGTTGGTCTTATCACCTAGACATATCACTATAAAAACAGATGGAAGCTCCTGTGTGTACAGTCAGTAAATGTACAGTACAGTACAGGTTAATGATGTTCTGTGTATTATCCATACACACAAACAAGAATGGTTTCTTTACATATTTTCAAAGTGTTTATAGATTTCCACTATATTGTTAATATTTACAAAAATTTCTAAATATGTACGGTGTTACAAAATGTCTTTTACTTACAAAAGTTTCTAAATATGTACAGTGTTACGAAATGTCTTTTACTTACAAAAATTTCTAAATAAGTACAGTGTTACGAAATGTCTTTTACTTACAAAAGTTTCTAAATGTGTACAGTGTTACGAAATGTGTTTTACTTACAAAAGTTTCTAAATATGTACAGTTACGAAATGTGTTTTACTTACAAAAGTTTCTAAATATGTACAGTGTTACGAAATGTCTTTTACTTATAAAAGTTTCTAAATATGTACAGTGTTAAGAAATGTCGTTTACTTACAAAAGTTTCTAAATATGTACGGTGTTACGAAATGTCTTTTACTTACAAAAGTTTCTAAATATGTACAGTGTTACGAAATGTCTTTTACTTACAAAAGTTTCTAAATATGTACTGTGTTACGAAATGTGTTTTACTTACAAAAGTTTCTAAATATGTACAGTTACGAAATGTCTTTTACTTACAAAAGTTCCTAAATAAGTATGGTGTTACAAAATGTCTTTTACTCACACAGCGAACCTATATTTATGTAGGAATTTAAAGAATATGCAGCATTGATGTTACTAATTTCTTGTTGTGAATTATTCAGCCAGACAAGCTGTTTAAAAAATTAAAACGAATATGAAGCCCATTCAGGGTTACCGATTGAGGGGTGGAATGCCCCAAAACTGTTATAACAAGTGGTAAATCAAATGATAGATTTGGTTTCACATTTAATTTTTAGTAAATGTTTCTAAATCTTGCAAAACTATCAGTAACTTAAATAAACTTATCAAGTTCTCCTTTTATTTCTATACTAGGTATCACATGTTTGGAAATCTGTGTGTTATCAGGAGTTATTTCAGTAACTTTATGAATTATTTTAAATTTGTTGTGTTTTATTTCAAGTGAGTGTTTAAAAAAAGAATTTGATAATTTTGTCCAAAAGCTTTTTAAAATTACTTGTTTCACACATATATATATAACAATATCAAAGAATATTTCATAACGAGAGCATAAACATGAATTACACTTACTCCAAAGCAAACGAGACCAAAGACACACAGACTACAAGGACATCTAACATGTTGAAGGCGCTGCGACAGTAAGAGGCCTTATGAAGAATAAGCCCATATGCTACTGCCTGGTGAAAACAAAGAATTAATAAAAGTTGTGATTTTTATATAAATAACAAAAAACAAAACATGTAAAGAGCCAGCCAAGTTACTAGATAGATGTAAAAACATCAAATAAGTTAACAACTGAGACTTATATTACAGTTAAAAGTTAAATCATTGCAGTGCCTTTGCAAGGCACATATAGCCAGTGTTTTCAAACTCTGGTTTCAAGTGGCACAAGCGGATAAGAAAGGTGACCCATTCTCCCTGGACGGGATGCCAACTAACAGCTAGGTACCCATCATACAACCAGGTAGACTGGAACAAGTGCGGTAAAGCGTCTTGCTCAAGGACACAACAGCATGACTCAGGCCAACCTGAAACTCGCAACCACCCGACTACGAGTCCAAAGCACAAAGTTACTGAGCCAAATTGCCCCTACATTACAGTATGTATGGTAATAAATTACAACTTAGAATGCTTGATATTAATGTTTAAAAGAAAACTGCTTTGTCATTTACATGATATATCATTCAAAGTCAGTGGATTTATCGCTCCCTCTACAATTTCTAAGAATGGACTACAGGATGAGTTAGAAGAATGAATTCTATCCATCTGTTTTCTCAACTCAAATTATTAACTGCTCTTAGAATGACATCAATCATTTCTTCGTCTCCAGTGTCATGCCTGCATGCAGATATTGACGATCATGATTTTTCAACTCTCTCTGTCCCTGGTGTTATTCGCAGATACTAACCCTTCTAGCATTACACCGGTGGTCTATTTTTCTTTCAGCCATTTTAGTGACAATAATGATATGTATTAATTAGCCTTTATATATCGTAACACTTCCAACAATGAAATATATTTTGCTGTAAGATAAAAGCAGAACGTTTTGGTAGCTATGGAAAAAAAAAGAAAGGTACAGTAAAAAGATAATACAAAATATTGGAACATATTCTTGACAAATAATAGTTTATTTCCTAAAACTTTGTATTTAAAAAAAGGAAGTATGAACCAAATCAATTTGTATAATTTCAATTATATGCAAATAAATAATAATAATAAAATAAATAATACACAACTTTCTACTGAGTTGGTCCATCATT
>NW_013669448.1:34177-46220 GCF_000517525.1 Limulus polyphemus
AGTTATGAAAAATTAAACATTTGAAATTCTAAAATCATAACTAATATTCAACGTTAAACTGGTACACAATTAAAAACATTTTATTTAGGCCTATCTATGGTCTTCAAAAAAGTTGATGACTCTACATGTTTCGAGGTTACAACATCATCCTCAGGAGTAACGTCAAAACATGTAGTGTCGTCAACTTTTTGAAGGCCATAGATAGGCCTAAATAAAATGTTTTTAATTGTGTATCAGTTTAGCGTTGAATATTATTTATGATTTTAACTTTATATACAAGTGCCAAAATACTATAATTTGAAATTCTGTTCTGTAAAAGTAATAACTGAGATCTCTGCCTACCTTTAATGTAATTTCAATAGTGAAGACACTGGTAAAGAAGTAATCAAAGTAGTTCAGAATCTGTCCACACAAAAAGAAATAAAGACAATTAAGCATTGTTCTTAGAAATAACATAAAATTCCATAAGTTAATAATATCATAAGCAGACGGTAGGCATAGTTTTACAGTACTGTTATGTACTAATCCTACTTAACACCATATCGTTAAAAGTCGGGTAAGTATAACTTTCAACTACTGGACTATCTACCCTCTGCCCACTACGGGTAATTGAACCATCGGGTACTTACATTGTAAGTCCTTAAACCTGCTTGGGGACATTCAACTACAAAAACATTTATACACAGTTAATATCAAAACTCTGCCAATTGTTTTCCCACACCTACTTGTGTTTTTCCTTAGTGGGTGATTAAATGTAGTCATGGTAATAACACAGTATTCTGTTGGTATAGCAACATCAGCATCTAAGTACACATGATGCATATAAACTTGTTACTGTTACTATAGATTTATTATATGTATAATCTAGGTAAACCAGTCTGTGATAGCAGTTCAGTGTGTCCTGGCAGTTAGGGCACTCGACTCACAATCAGAAGACAGAAGACTTTTGAAACGTCGTCTTCTACACTTGTGTTTTTATAACAGGCAATTGCCGTCCATTTCAGTTTACTCATCATGAATACTCTGACTAAACAATCTATCAAAGAATATTACAACGGTTATCAGGAGCTAACACATATACCAAAGAATATTACAACGGTTATCAGGAGCGAACACATATACTAGCATTTAGAAAAGATTTTAAGTTTGTGAGTTAACAAATTCACAGTCAGTGAATTGGGTTATCATATAAACAATGAGTATATTAATCTGTTTATATTAGTTGAATATAAACTTTTTGGGTTATCATATAAACAATGAGTATATTAATCTGTTTATATTAGTTGAATATAGAATTTTTGGGTTATCATATAAACAATGCGTATATTCGTCTGTTTATATTACTTGAATATAAAATATTTGGGTTATCATATAAACAATGAGTATATTCATCTGTTTATATTACTTGAATATAAAATTTTTGGGTTATTATATAAACAATGAGTATATTCATCTGTTTATATTACTTGAATATAAAATTTATCCAAGAATTTCATAGACATACAGTTTCTGTATGGGAACTGGTCTCACATTATGATAGTATGCTATTGTTATGCACTTATGTTTCAAAACAGACATGGAATCTTTGTGTACCATATAATATGATGAGTATGCTACTATCACCTATATGGATACATAGTGTTTGTAGAGCATATTATTCAAAGTAATGAATACATGCTATATTTTAATAATGACACACGTGATAAGTCTGCAGTAGGATTCTGCACTCTTACAACAGCTTGTGTTGTTATAAAGTGGGCTAACTATTTCCTAAGGTTGGTTAACCACTCACATGGCAACAAGAGAAATACCACATCTGATACTGCTAATACAAAATGTAGAAAATGGGACCACTACAAAACATTTAGCAGCAGAGGTGATGAGTGCTCCCTCTAAGTTCAGTGGCCGTACGACAACTAATCAAGTGCTGCACACTTCATTATTCCAGCTGCGCACATCCTCACTAATGGTGAGGAGTCTCAACACATTTACGGCCTTAATGACCCTGGCAGTCGATAGGCCTAAAGCCCAAATAACCAACTGGTAGCATTGCAAAGTGGCCTAATGATCCAATAGGGTAGTTGGTCTGAAAATACCCCCCTCTCCCCCAACAAACAAACAAAAAAACTGGTAGATGACATCTGCACAGTGGCTTTTCTATATATTAGAAGTTGTTAATCTAACCGATTTTTACCAATAATTATTCGATGAATACGTCACGAATTCCTTTCATGAATGGTGTTAATTTTGATTGGTTCACAAAGGAGTTTACCGACGTTTGACTGCCTCGACTACACTTTTCAGCCTCTTTGTTGGTCAAACTTGATTTCAGAAAATTTATAAATATTTCAGTTATCTATGAAATGTGAGGTTAGGGTATACTAAGGGGTGGGGGTGGTAGTACTTTCTCCCTCATTTTTTGTAATCATTCAACTCTTGCTGGTTTCTGGAATACAGAAAGTTTATCCTTATTTTTGTGTTACATATAACTGGATGGTATAGAGTCATAACTTAATTTATTGATTTATTTTAGCTGAAATAAACCATGGGTGAGGCTTGCAGTTCCTATTTCTCATTTGTAATTTCACGGTAGGTAATGTGATATCTTAAAAAATCATAGCAAAAAGCAAAATAACAAATGAGCTCTAAGAAATTCGCTCGACAACTTGATAAAAGTTCTGTGTGAAAATCTATTACATAACTTACCTGGTTTCTATCAGAGTAGGCATGGAGAGGATCTTCAGCAGCTAGCATTGCACTGCTAATCATGATACACAGTAAGATGACGTTACCAAAGTAAGTATGGTTGACGAGATGATGACAGAAAACACGAAACCTGTAATTATCACATCAATGATTACATGTTGTTCTGCTCCAGACGAATATAACTATTACTTTAATAGAAGGTTTGCTCACTATCAAGGAATACAAGGGTAGTTCTAAGCATTTGAAAGTTTAAATTCGATGACGAGGAACCCACTTTGAGATTAATAATGGCTTAAATGGGTAATGAAGAAAAACTTTAATATAAGTTTCACATGACAGCAAATGTACAATGTTTCGACAAGGTTTTGTCATCATCAGGTATTAAAGTTTTTCTTCATTACCCATTCAAGCCGTCTCCAGCCATTATTCATTTGAAAGTTTGTCAAGAGGCATTCAAGCAGTGTCAGATTTTTCTCTTGTTAACAAAAATCATTTGATATAGTTTTAATAATAATCACGAATATATGTCATTCACAATGGAAAATTGTATCTTTTGATATGTATAATGCCCATTACTTAAACAAAAGTTGTTGTATTAAAAAAATACCACATACATCATCAAAACGTTACACATGAGAGCTCCTTCGATGCATTAGAGTAGAGGACTACTGTGAAGAACGTAGGTTGGTAAGAGAATAAGTTGTAATGAGTACAAACTTTTTATAAAAGAAAGTTTATATATTATGAATGAAAACCCAAGCCTTAACAGAAATACCAACACTCTCTCTCCATGCTTTGTTCAAATAGCTTCTTTTAATTGAATATTTTAATATGATAACACAATGTCATGGTATTTTCATGTTAGTTAATTGTATTGAATATTAATTTTTCCTATTGATTATTCTCATACATTTACTGATGATGGAATATCTTTAATTACAAATCTTTCAAACTATTAAAGATGATGACAATTGTTGCCATGGCTCTACTCTTTATTATTAGTTTGACATCTTATTAAGCAAACGAAAACTTAGAGACCCAAATAATCAAGTAATGTGCCTAAAGAAGAGTAAGAATACAAAAATAAACTACAGTGAGCATTTAAGAATTTATATAAAAAGAAGTTCAATACTCTGTGATATTTTCTTCCATTAATCTTCTTTAATAAGATTGTTTTTAATCAGTTTAAACTAAAAATACTCACCTGTTTGTATGAGAAAAGATAAAAAATGATGAGTACTTGGGGATGGGATGGACCTTTTTTGGGATATTGATTTCTGAAAGACGACGTGGACGGGCAGTGGAAACAGTAGTAGTTTCTTCTTCTTCTCCTACATCATCCTGTTCATCTTCCTCCTCTTCACCATCAACATATTCATCATCGTCTTCATGCTCTTCTTCAAAAATGATCAATAAACATTAGCATACGTAACTTAAGTAAACTTTTAAACAAACAGTTTGAAAAACAGACAGAAGGTTCAAAATAAAGAGATATTTATCTTAGATAGGTTATCTAACACAATAATCTAGGTGAAAGATCATTAATATCTAAAGGTGCATTTAACTACCTAATCTAAAATGTACATGGAAGATTTTATATGATATATACATATGAAGAGATATCCAATGAGCAGACAGATTACAATGTGGGTAAAGAATGTTACTCAATTATCATCCAATGAGCAGACAGATTACAATGTGGGTAAAGAATGTTACTCAATTATCATCCAATGAGCAGACAGATTACAATGTGGGTAAAGAATGTTACTCAATTATCATCCAATGAGCAGACAGATTACAATGTGGGTAAAGAATGTTACTCAATTATCATTTAGGGAGACGTTCAGTCATCACAAACTACAATACCAGGTGATGAAAAAGTCCAAACATTTGTAGACATGTTTGACCACAAGCATAATCAAATAATGTGTAAAGGATTATTAATGACTAAATATATACTACAATACCAAGTGATGAAAAAGTCCAAACATTTGTAGACATGTTTGACCACAAGCATAATCAAAAAATGTGTAAAGGATTATTAATGACTAAATATATACTACAATACCAAGTGATGAAAAAGTCCAAACATTTGTAGACATGTTTGACCACAAGCATAATCAAAAAATGTGTAAAGGATTATTAATGACTAAATATATACTACAATACCAAGTGATGAAAAAGTCCAAACATTTGTAGACATGTTTGACCACAAGCATAATCAAATAATGTGTAAAGGATTATTAATGACTAAATATATTTTCAAATAATATCTAATTTTAGAAGAAAAAAGTATTATAAGCTAGAGACGTATTAAAGCACATGAAGTTAAACTATAACCTTATAAAAGATCGTTGGTATCTTACATATATAAGGACGAACATGTTCAGTTACAGTCTAAACAACTAGATGTATTAAAGAAGAGATCGGTCAAGAGATGATGGAGATATGCGCTAAAAGTTTGTACTTGAAAAAAAACTAAGAGCCATTCTATGAGCTGCTATGCCATGACTAAAAACGTAGAAAATATGTTTAAAATATAACCTAATTAACAAAATATAAAATTACCATAATCATTTGCTGTCCCTTCATCAGCTTCTCCTTCGTCTACTTTAATTTGAATGTGAGCCTTCAAAAAATTAACATTCAACTTAGAATTTAAGTAATTTCAGTTCGAAAACATAACAATTAAATAGTTACACACACAAAAACTGGTATTTTTGTAAATAATGGAAACTAAAATTCCCTAAAACAAAGTACAATAAAAAACTAATTGATACAAAAATATTTATAATATCTGTACACAAAAGGGGAGAAGGTAAAAAAAAAAGATATATTTACTAGAGGATCTTTAATGTGTTTCAAAAAGCAAGTAAAATATATTTGAAATTATGCAAATAACTGAAAATTAAAAGAACAACCTTTAATCATAAGATAAATTTTCCTTTATTTTATAAATTAGAAAATGCAGGAAAGTCTTTAAATGCGTGGACTTTGATGTATGTTTCTCTTTGACGTGCAACTATCGTCTAAGCTAATTTATTTCAACTTCTACTTTTTTTGTTTTTTAAAAATAGTTCCACACTAAATTTATTTTTCTGTTCAAGCACGTATTGTGAAAACTTGTATTTGTTAAGATTGAAACAGTGTAAATGTTTTTGTATTTCTTTATATAATAACATCTTGATAACACTTACACTTTTATCCTTGGAACTAAAATAAAAGAAAACAAAATCAATTTGTTAAAATACTCTGATGAAAACCTGATTTTAATGTAAATCAATAAATGTAAACTGGAAAAAAAAATTTGGTTTTAGTTTTCATTAGAAAAGCTAATTAATATAAATACAGAAAAAAGACATACATGGAAAAAGTTTTGACTAATCATTAATCTTGCTTTACATCAAAATTGTTTATGTTAAATAAGATGAATAATATAGGTTCTAAAGCATAATATTCATAATTTGAACTATCTTTTGATATTGGACTAATAAATCCTTTAAAACATATTTTTGGCCATATAAGACAAAAGGCTTGTTCCAGTTTAAAAGGTAACTTTTCAGAAAGTGTCATAGAAATCTTTCCTTAGTTAGAAATAAAAAAGTTTTACAAATAATAAATAGTATTTTAATAACAAATATTCATCACAACTATACATTATATGTCTACAAAAACATGTTAAATAATCAAATTTTTTAGGTTTAAAAAACTTATAATAATAAAAAAGATTAGGAGTACCGTATTCAAAAATTTCCATAGAAAAACAAAGAAACCAGAAATACATAAGGTGGAATATGTTGAAAGCACGAAGATTCTTTTTTCACTCTTCGCAGTGTTGGAAATGATGGAAAAAATGACAAACTGATGATATATTCACCATTTTCAAGGGCATTTCTGACAGTGGTTTTATGAGCAAAAATAATTAATAGCTATTTCAAATGATAAGATATGTAAAGGCTTAAAGATTTGGCCAGGCCAAAGATGATGAAATGTAAAATTAGTGGGGATTTCTCTGGAGAAAAAGCTCAACACCTATGATAAAGTTTTCAAATGATTTAATAAGATGTCTTCTTGAGAAAGCATTACATAATTTTACTGAAAAAGCTCTAAGAATGTATGAGATAAAATATCTTACGTTTCGAAAAATAATTAAATAAAAAAGTTAGAAATTATGTTCCTTTTATTGCTACTAGTATAATGAATTTTAAAATTTTTCTACTAAGAACATGTAGATTCAGAGCATGAAGTCTGTTTTTTACTTTGAGTAAAATGGAATAAATTTCCTTATCCCTTTCAGCATCAAGCTGGCAACATTTGTCGTCATAACCCCTTGTCCGTTTGGCTTGATTGTGTGAAAAGTTTGTGTCAATATCTTGTGTATGTAGTTCTTCTATAATTGCCTTTCAAGTATATAAGATAGTGTTTTTTCATCTTTGTGGAAAATGTGGAAAATATATTCAAAGATGTGACATAATTATAATTTTTATTCAGCACCGAAAGGGCTAAAGATGAGGTATTGTGATTTTTGACACTTGTGTCTAGAGAATTTGATTCAAGAATCCTAACATTAAATGCTCACCATCAAGTGATCCTTCATGAAATTATGAAGATTAATGATAAAGATGAAGACAATTGATAAGATGAAAAACATTTTTATTTGGGAAGGCTTCAAATGTTTTGGAATACAATTATTCTACCTTCAACGAAATCGGGAAATACTATTATAATTATATTTATCAGCTATTGTTATGATGACATCAATAACTAATTTACTTAAAATATTCAGTAAAAAAGTAAAAGGAAGGAACTGTACAGATTAAAGAATACTTAACAGAAGTAACAAAATTTCAAATTGCATGAGAGATCAAATTATAAATATAAATTATATTTGAAAAAATCCATTTAAAGTAATTCACAATTTTTCTGACTACTTTCTAAGTCATGCTGAGAAAAAAAGTTTTAGCTAGAGACCTAAAATTTTCCATGTTCTACCCCACCTCCATTTTGTTTAAAAAAAATTTTCACCCTTTGAATTATTTCTTTGAAAATTGAAAGACTTCTCAATTTTGTAAGCCGTTAAGAGCAGGGTGATGTTTTGTTTTCATTCATCATATCAACCATCTTCATTTTTATTATTAGACTTCATTTACCCCAAGATGAATTCAATGGCAAATTATGAAGATGTATGGGGTGGTATTTTAAAATTATTGTAAATAATCATACAGAGAAAATGGGATAAACTGTTGCTCTAAAGAAAAGATTAAGGATAGGATGGAAGTCAAGAGAAGCAAATTATTAACAACAGTGAAGTGTAATGTTTACATTAAAATCTTGGAATTAAACACCAGCTTTCTTGTGTAGTGTGAACTTTACATTGATAAAAAATAACAACTCAGTTTATATGTGTAAGAATAGATTTTCTGGTGAGTGTGTTCCAATGTGGTGAAAATAACAACTCAGTTTATATGTGTAAGAATAGATTTTCTGGTGAGTGTGTTCCAATGTGGTGAAAATAACAACTTATTCAGAAACTAATGGTAGCTAGTTGATGACAATTTAATATGTTGAAAAAGGAACTTGGGAGATATTCACTACTAATTACTTGAAAATACTGTGCCTTGCAGAAGTATTCACCCCTACCAATAATGTCACATTTTGATGAAATACAAATAATGTAAACAATTTTTTAATGAAAGTGTTCTTATTAAAAAAACTAATGATCAAACTAACACTGTTATATATGAAGAAGGTTGAATGTTAGCTGATCAAACTTAACAGTTATGTGTGAAGAAGGTTGAATGTTAGCTGATCAAACTTAAGTTATGTGTGAAGAAGGTTGAATGTTAGCTGATCAAACTTAACACTGCTATATGTGAAGAAGGTTGAATGTTAGCTGATCAAACTTAACACTGTTATATATGAAGAAGGTTTAATGTTAGCTGATCAAACTTAACAGTTATGTGTGAAGAAGGTTGAATGTTAGCTGATCAAACTTAACACTGTTATATATGAAGAAGGTTTAATGTTAGCTGATCAAACTTAACAGTTATATATGAAGAAGGTTGAATGTTAGCTGATCAAACTTAACAGTTATATATGAAGAAGGTTGAATGTTAGCTGATCAAACTTAACAGTTATGTGTGAAGAAGGTTGAATGTTAGCTGATCAAACTTAAGTTATGTGTGAAGAAGGTTGAATGTTAGCTGATCAAACTTAACACTGTTATATATGAAGAAGGTTTAATGTTAGCTGATCAAACTTAACACTGTTATGTGTGAAGAAGGTTGAATATTAGCTGATCAAACTTAACAGTTATGTGTGAAGAAGATTGAATGTTAGCTGATCGAACTTAACAGTTATGTGTGAAGAAGGTTGAATGTTAGCTGATCAAACTTAACAGTTATGTGTGAAGAAGATTGAATGTTAGCTGATCGAACTTAACAGTTATGTGTGAAGAAGGTTGAATGTTAGCTGATCAAACTTAACACTGCTATATGTGAAGGAGGTTGAATGTCAGTAAAACCTGCAAAGAAAATATGTAAATTGAAATTTGCCGATTGCATAAGTATTCAGTCCTCTAACTCAGTACTTGATGGAAGCACGTTTGGCAGCAATTACTGCTGTGATCGTTGATGACTCCAATCTTCAAGTCTAGCCATAAATTTTCTATTGGATTCAAGTCAGGACTTTGACTGGGCCACTCCAGGACATTCACTTTCTTCCTTTGAAACCACTCCAGTGTGGATATGGCTTTGTGTTTCAGGTCATTGTCCTGCTGAAGTGTGAATTTTCGACCCAGTTTTAGATTCTTGGCTGACTGAAGCAAGTTTTCCTCTAAGATTCATCTTACTCTGCATCATCCCCTCAATCCTGACAAACTTCCCAGTCCCTGCTGATGAGAAGCATCCCCATAACATGATGCTGCCACCACTATGCTTGACAGTTGGGATAGTGTTGACTGGGTGATGTTGACTGGATGGTGTTGACTGGGTGATGTGCTGTGTTAGGCTTGTGCCAAATGTAATGGTTTGAATTTAGACCAAAAAGCTAAATTTTTTCTTGTTTGGTCACAAAACCTTCTGCCAAATGTCTGCAGTATCATTTACATGCTCTTGCCCATAGAGGGCAGCTTTTTGTAGGGACTGGGATATTGTCGATTTATTGAACTTTGCAAGTCTTTCAAAGTCACTATTGTCTTCACAGTAACATCCCTAACCAGTTTCCTGCTTGTCTGGCTGCTTAGTTTGGAAGGGCAGCCTGATATGGTAGTTACTGGGTGGTATGAAGCACATCTCACTTTTTAATGATGGACATCACCGTACTCAAAGGGATAATCAGCAACCTTGAAATTTTCATGTAACCTTCTCCTGATCTGTGCTTCTCTACCATTTTATCCCTGACTTGTTTAGAAAGCTCCTTGGTCTTCATGGTTGGTTTGTCGTATCGCTATGTGAGTTGTGGCTTGAACAGATACATTTACTCTGAAGTCAAGTTAAATCACTTTGATTACACACAGGCAGAGACCATTACACTAAGTTTGTGACCTTTCAAACTAATCTTTTGCACCTGAACTGATTTAGCAAAGGGGTTGAATACTTATGCAATTGAGAGTACATAATATCACCATTTTTTTTAGCTTTCTCAGTTTGGAATAGATTGTGTAGATTCTAAATATAAAGTACCATTTGAAAGTTTGAAAAGCTCAGACAGCAACAAAATATGGAAATTTTGCAGGTGGGTGAATACTTAGAAAGACATTGTAACTGTCAAAAACTACAATAACTGTTATTCTAGATTATACAGTGTCGATTCAGTATAAAAACTTACGCCCTTAAACCCGATGCATGATTTATCAAGGAAGTGTCCATTTTATTAGGCCCAGCTTGGTCACTTTCTTGATCAATTTGTTTCTTCTTTCTTTGTTTCCTCTTTTCTTTTTTCTCCTTTTCCTCACTGTTCTGTCCACCCACAGAATCTCGTGCTTGTTGCTCTTTTTCCACCTCTTCTTCTTCCTCCTAAATAAATCGTCCATATAATACACTGTTTTACATCTTGAACAATATTACATGTGACATTCCTTAAATTCAAATAACAGACAATATGAACTAAACTTTCTAGTAAAGTAAATTTTAAACAATGCTGTTACTTATAATGGCTGGAGATGGCTTGAATGGGTAATGAAGAAAAACTTTAATATAAGTTTAATATAACAGCAAATGTACAACATTTCGACAAGGTTTTGTCATCATCAGGTATTAAAGTTTTTCTTCATTACCCATTCAAGCCGTCTCCAGCCATTATTAGTCTCAAAGTGGGTTTCTCGTCATTGAATGCTGTTACTTGTTCTAATTGTTCCTCTAAACTAATCCCAATATATAATCAGTACTCTAAAGCTTAAAAAATCTAGTTATGACACACAGAATTGTATCTGTAAATTAATTATTAAAGCCAAACAGTCTCAACTCATTGATATTGGCTCTAAATCTTTAGCTTGCTAATCACGAAAATGTTATGTTATGTATTTAGTTGTAGATATCCAATTATAAAAATTAAATCCTTATCGTGCCTTTGCAAGGCACATAGGACCAGTGCTTTTGAACTCTGGTCTCAAGTAGTACAAGCAGATGAAATTGGTGACCCATTCCCCTGGGGTTGGATGGCAGTACATCACAGGTGAGCCCTCAGCCAACGGCTGGTATTGATCATACAGCTAGATAAGCTGAAGCAATAGGGATAAAGCGTCTTGCTCGAGGAAACAACAGTGTGATGCAGGCCAGCCTCGAACTCACAACCATCCAACTATAAGTCAAAGCTACTGAGCCATGTTGTCCTGTATCTAAGTAAACATCTATAAAATAAGACTACATTCTGATACATCGTAAGTCATCTTTAATTGTAAAATACTCTTCATTTTAGTTTGCACTTAATCTGGGATAGAAATTCTATGATTGAGTAAAAAGCAAGAAAAGTTGATTTAAAAGGAACAAAATGTTATTAGTACGCTTTCCTTGCTACAAGCTGCAAATAAGGAATATTATTAAAAGTCTTCTTCTGATGTTTAAACACCATGAGCTTGCATTGTTGAGGCATATGAAATATAAACACTATTCCAGTTTTGGTAAGCTTAACGTCTTGAATATCTGTACTATTTTTGGTGTCTTTAGTTTGGAAAATTTCTTGCTAAATATCATGAAACAGATAACAAATGAGAGAGTATGTTAATACATTAGGTATAAAAATTTAGTTAATTATGTTAAGTTTTAAATTAAAAACAATAAAATCTTGTTTTAATTTAAAACTTAACATAATTAACTAAATTTTTATACCTAATGTATTA
>NW_013669448.1:47152-48338 GCF_000517525.1 Limulus polyphemus
AGTGCAAACTAAAATGAAGAGTATCTTACAATTAAAGATGAATTATGATGTATCAGAAAATTTTATTGTTTTTCAATTTCTTACATGCTAAGGGACCTAGATGGAGGTTGATTTGGGCATGAGCGTCGGTGTTTGTCAAGTTTTTGAATATATTTTAGTTTGGTATGGATGAATCCCACGGGAGGCAGCATGTCTCATTGGCTTTGAGTTTTGGACTCATATTTGGTTGGTTACAAGTTCGAGGCTGGTTTGAGTTTTGCTGATGTGTCCATGAATAAGATACTTTACCTCAATTGTTTCAATCTACCCCCCAGTATGATGGGTACCAACTGTTAGCTGGGGGTTAACCTGCAATGGATTGGCATCCGATCCATTGGGAATGGGTCAACATTCTCATCCATTTGTGTTAATTAACCCAGAGTTCAGCACCAGATCTTATATGCCATCTTGGTAAGGGTGGGACTTAACCAGGTGCTAATGGATGGATTTTTATAAACTTTTATAAATATATGTAGTTATAAATACTTCATATAGCCTTGATTTCATGCAATCATAAGAATACCTTGCTGGTATTGAAAGTTTTATACACACACAAAAAAAACATCCTCATTCACCACTGAACAATTTACGTGCTGAACATAGTGTTGTAAACTTCTGTAGAGAATAAAGAACACCAAACCACTGGAAAATTTATAACACAACATTTTTTTGTCATGCTGATCTGTAAAACAGTCGTGCTTTTCAAAATTACACACACAAGACAATTACTAGTGACAAAATGAACGTTTTCACAAGTCTTTACATTCAAACACTGAAAAATACCAGAAATTTCATATTACACTCACCCATGGGTCATCCTTTGATATGTTAATACAAGAAGAAAAATACAAAATTAGTAAACTTATGATTACAGTCACAAAAATGTATTTGCTCTGTGGTATGTTCATGTAAATTTGGTGTTATAAAATGTATTTGCTCTGTGGTATGTTCATGTGAATTTGATGTTATAAAATGTATTTGCTCTGTGGTATGTTCATGTAAATTTGGTGTTATAAAACGTATTTGCTCTGTGGTATGTTCATGTAAATTTGATGTTATAAAACGTATTTGCTCTGTGGTATGTTCATGTAAATTTGATGTTATAAAATGTATTTGCTCTGTGGTACGTTCATGTAAATTTGATGTT
>NW_013669448.1:49338-63280 GCF_000517525.1 Limulus polyphemus
CTGTGGTATATTCATGTAAATTTGATGTTATAAAACGTATTTGCTCTGTGGTATGTTCATGTAAATTTGATGTTATAAAACGTATTTGCTCTGTGGTATGTTCATGTAAATTTGATGTTATAAAACGTATTTGCTCTGTGGTATGTTCATGTAAATTTGATGTTATAAAACGTATCTGCGCTGTGGTATGTTCATGTAAATTTGATGTTATAAAACGTATTTGCTCTGTGGTATGTTCATGTAAATTTGATGTTATAAAACGTATTTGCTCTATAACATCAAATTTACATGAACATACCACATAAAACGTATTTGCTCTGTGGTATGTTCATGTAAATTTGATGTTATAAAACGTATGGTATGTTCATGTAAATTTGATGTTATAAAATGTATTTGCTCTGTGGTATGTTCATGTAAATTTGATGTTATAAAATGTATTTGCTCTGTGGTATGTTCATGTAAATTTGATGTTATAAAACGTATGGTATGTTCATGTAAATTTGATGTTATAAAATGTATTTGCTCTGTGGTATGTTCATGTAAATTTGATGTTATAAAACGTATTTGCTCTGTGGTATGTTCATGTAAATTTGATGTTATAAAATCTAGAAATAAATGAAGACAAATGTGCAGCTTACTTTTTCAATTGCGGTCAAACTTTCTGCATCAGCCAGGTTATCCACAGCAATAGCCAAGAATACATTCAACAAAATATCTGGGAGAATTGTTAGGAAGTTTTTATTTGCTTGATTTTAAACCATCTATCATATAGATCTTGCATACTGTGCTTTCAGCTTGTTGTTTTTCAAATTGTTCCTAAATTACATTTTCTTGTCTTATTCAGTACGCTGCTTGAAACATCATTTTAGCAAATTTGTTTGTCTAAATTATTGCCTCAAATTTCAATCTATGATAAACATACAGGATACTACATTAAATTTTGAATTGCAATACACTTGTAAAAAGGAATAATGTCATAATCTCTGAAAGATTGAAAAGAAATAAGTGCTTCTGGAAATTTGTAATTTCAGAGTTACTTCTAATGGAATTACAAATGTTGAAATTAAAACAATTCCAGAAATTTCATTGTCACAGTACCAGAAATTATCAGTAAGTTTAAAAGATAAATTCACTTAGTAGGCTATTTGTTAATTTAAAGGAAACTCAACCATAAATTTGGTTAAGTTTATGTAGACACAATTAACTTAAACATCCAAAAACGAAATAACGATGATCAAGATAAAGTCATTCATATTCACCCACCCGATGATGCTAATTAAACCTAATAAAATGTAGATTTTTAATCTAAAATAAAAAGGTTTTAAAAGCAAATTACTTGTTTATCCATAAACAAACTTTAATTTCAAACTAATTCATAGTTTTTCCTAATTATATCACGAGAAAAAGAAGTGTTAGCGAGAGGCCTAAAATTTTCTATATCCAAATTTTCTTTTACCTTTTGAACAATCTCTCAAAAAATTGCAACACTTCAAATCTGTCAAATGATTTAAAGTTTTTTTTATACTTATGGCAGTGCAAGTTAATTTTTTAACTTCTTATAAAAATCAGTATTAGAGGTATTAAAATAATCAGAGATGCAAACGAAGAAAAGTAATGAAAAAAAAAAGCCACTATAACCTAATTTAATGTTGTCACTACTTTACAAGCTCTTCAGAAAATAGTTTGTTTCTATAAAAGCATGTCAACAACAACCAGTTATATTCATAACTTGAGTAATAATGTTATAATGGATACAGTTTCCACAAATAAAGAGTATGATAAAATATATGGAGGCCAACACTCCAGGAGACGCTACACCCCCATAAGCATTTATCCCATCATACATCACAAGATTCCAGTCTTCACCTGTCAGGATCTAAAATCATCAAGAAAAATGTTTAAGCAAATATTTCATTTTGATCCATGTTATATAATTGAAATATGTTTAACAAAAACAGATAAAATATTGGGTTTGGAAGTTTCATGTAAGTTTTAGCCTAACCAAAAATGCAAAATGTTTTTCAGTGAATTCTATATAAAAAGAGGATGAGGAATCTGATGGGTGCCACATTGATACCTTTGAATGTTTTGTGATACGACTGTTTCTCAGTGAATTCTATATAAAAAGAGGATGAGGAATCTGATGGGTGCCACATTGATACCTTTGAATGTTTTGTGATACGACTGTTTCTCAGTGAATTCTATATAAAAAAGAGGATGAGGAATCTGATGGGTGCCACATTGATACCTTTGAATGTTTTGTGATACGACTGTTTCTCAGTGAATTCTATATAAAAAGAGGATGAGGAATCTGATGGGTGCCACATTGATACCTTTGAATGTTTTGAGATACGACGTCATCAATAAGGCAAACTATTCAAAATCTTTTTTGTGATATTCTACATGTAAAGTGCCCCAATAGTCGTAAGTGGTCTCGGGACAAAAACAAACATTTCCCCAAGAACATGATCATATATGATATCAAAAGAAACATATGTATGTTTCATTATCTAACTAATTATCTAACTCAGTATTTATATGAATATTTTTCTAAGTATCATGTTTCTTTTGAGACCGTAACAATTTGTACACTCACTACCATTTAGTTTTTATTAATAATAAAGAAGCAGATTTTATCATTGGTGTAAAAATGACTAACGCTTTGTTTACAGAAGTGTTGTTGACTATAACAGATTGGGAAAGGAAACAAACCTGGAATTTCTTGAAAGAAGAAACAATATATGATTTGTGTATGTGTTCATTATAATGACTGGTGAAGACTAAATCTTCTGATTCTTCATTAAGACTTATATAAACTACTGCAGACAATTTTGATACAAATAGAGCATCCCAGAATGGATTGTTACCCACACATGCATTTGCTCTGATTTTGACTCAACCACAGACTACTAGAAGTAGCACCTCCCAATGTCAGGTTATGAACTACTCAGAATTCAATGCAAATATTCAGTGGCCCAAGGACCATGAGCAGACTATTGCGTCTTTGAAAGTTATAGTTCAGACACACGTATCACTTAGATGGTGTTTTAAGATGGATTTCCAGTTCCTTAACACAGTCACTTCTGAATCTAGAGGTTTTGATACTAAAGTTACCAGGAAGGAGGAAACTCCCATTAAGGTAACTACAACACTCTCTGATCTCAAAACTATAATAACAGGTACAGCAGAAGCTAGCCATTTGGCAAAACAGACAAGGCCAAAACTTTCAGTTTTAACTGTGGATCAGAAAGTTGTACTTATGTTCTTTATCAGAAAAGGTTACACTTGACTTCTTATGTGGCTGTTTCATATCTCAAAACCCTCAAAGGTGTCAAACTGGCACCCATTTAGAATCCACTGAGAAGCATCTCATATAGTCAGATTTTGGTTTTGTAGGGGACAGCACCAGACTAATACTGGAAAACTGAAAAAAAAATGCCTTTCGTGAATTTGCATTAAAACAACATATATATACAAAATCAGCTGCGTAAACATTTTGGTAAAATGGCCAAAACAAACAGTCATACTTCAGAGTACTAATGATGATCTAGAGTTATTATTTACAGTGAAAAATTACTGTTCTTATTCAAAAAAGCATATATGATTTGAGACTCTTCACCAATATTAATGTAAAATACTGTTTTGAAACTAGATTCAAATATAATCTTTCTTTTAAACTATAACATAGTTTTCACGACAGCTCTTGAAAATGTTTTAAATCTAACAGATGTACCATTCTTTTAAGAAATAACTGTAAATCTTTAAAACTTTTGTCAAATGATTACTGAAATACCCAGCTCATAACTTTTAGACTTTACACATTTTATAAAAACAAAAAGGTTTTTATCCAAACACGATTCAACTGATAAAGAGTTTGTTCATATTAATCTGGCAAAACAATGATAAAAGACCATATTGTTTAAATATAAAGCTATGAATGGTTTGAAAAACAAGCATTCTACAAAACTGTAAAAAGAAAACAAAATATAATTACAATAAAAACTAACACACCTGAAACACTGTGAGTAGCGACTGCCAAAAAGAGTCAAAGTTACTTCGAGGTTTTTCCTGTGTGCTGTCAAAATTGAACTTCCCACCAAATACCTGCATACCCAACAATGCAAAAATAACAATGAAGAGAAACAGAAGGAGAAGTAAACTTGCAATAGAACGCATTGAGTTGATTAGAGAAGCTACCAAGTTCCGTAGAGATGCCCAATACCTGAATGTAAAATAGTAAAATGAAACATTTACATGAGTAAACAATTATCTTCACTAAAAAATAAGCGTAAAGAATACTTTTTTTTCCTTCATAAAAAATTAAAAAACAGAAGTCTATCTGTAAATAATAAGTTTAATTTGATAATGGTTTGGTTGTAGAACTCATTAATAATCTATTACATTCAACTAATCAATTATTTTCACATGTGACTTGGATAGCTGGAATATTAATAATCAGAAACACTAATTTCAATTAGTTGGTTATTGTTTATAACATTAACTGATTTAATCATAATACTGATTAATCAATTATTTGACATGACACTAATTGATGTAATTGAGTAACTGATTAATTAATTAAATTACCCCAATTCATTTGTTATGTATCTAGTTGGTGACAGTTGTGTAGGTCCTATTGTAATGCAATTTCTTTAGTTGGATATTTTTCTTATACCAAACACCAACTATTCTCATTAGCACCTTTTAAAAAATGATTTTATATATAAAAAATATGTAAAAGACATGAAAAGAAATATATACTTCCTATGGTATGAAAGTGCACAGAGCAGAGGGTTAAGTACGTTATATTAAGACTATTTTCAATAAGCTAATCAGCAAATCACATGACAACCACAGCTAATATAAAGTTGTGGTGGAAAGGATGTATCAGATCAACATCTTGACTTTGTAGGTTGTGTGATGCCACCAAAAACTGATTGGAGATTTAGAATTGGTATACAAAGGAATGTGGATCAACTATGGTCACCAGGACCATCCAGAAAGAGACCTGTAACAAGTCATACCCAAGCTGTCATAACAGATTTGAGCTTTCATAGTAATGGAATTACAAAGTCAGGAACACATGATCCTCAACTACAGATCTGAACTTTGATACTAATGGAAAGACAGAGTAAAGAACACATGATCCTCAACTACAGATTTGACTTGGTGAGCAAACTGTCAAATAATCAATATTATATATCATGACATTTGCTAGTATTTATAAACAATCCCTTGATATCTCATATACTATACCAAAGTAACCGATATGTTGATGGAGTTTCTTTAATCACCTATATATCATACTTACTTGGTAACTTTGAAGATTCGTAATAAACGAACACATCTGAGAACTGATACCCCTAGTTGAGGCATCACTTCAGTGTAGGTCAACACAGCTTCAACGATAGAACTGATCACCACAAAACAGTCAAAACGATTGAAAAGAGAAACAAAGTATCCTTGGAAGCCCAGACTGTACATCTTCAGCAACATTTCCAGGGTGAACAGGACAACAAAAAACATGTTGGCAACTTCTGTGAAGATTTGTAATTAAGATTGTATCATATAAGATGAAACATTATCAATGGTAGATATAAACAGTGATTTGTCTCATAAATTAGCAACAATACTAATATATTCATTTTTTTAAATATTTTTGGGATAGTTATAAACCTTGGTTGTAAAAAAGAAAAAGCAGAAATGTCACAAAATATTGATTTGAAGTTGACTGATATGAGAATACAATCCTTAACCTCAAAATCTTTAGAATATATTAGAATGTTCAAAACTGTGATAATTTCAGTATTATTATAATTATATATAAGAATTCAGACTTGTATATAATGTTTCATGAAGATAAACTATAAACATTTAGGGTTTTTGGTCTAATGTTTACATTCTAACTGAACTGGAAGTGATAAATCATCTAAAAAGGAATTCTTTTCTGGTTTTGTGGACATATTTATGGATAATTCAAGAACCACATCAGATTTTGTTTAAAAACTTTAAAATTTATTAATGATTACCATGATAACCATGGTAAACTGAATATTCTTCTACAAGCTGGGTCACCCTTTTATACTCACATTACACAATAACTAAACACAAAAACTAAGAGATGAGTTAAAAACTTTGTGGTATATAGCATCCACAAAGATAGTTAATCTTGTGTCTTTTATTGTTGTTGTTTTTTGGGGGGGGTCTACTCTACAGTCATTGTTGTGTAGATGTTTTTTCTTTGGGATTAAGAAAAGTACATGGATATCAGTCTTACATTAAAAGAAGTTTAGATAAAGATTTAATGTAAAAATTAAATGACATTTGAAAAGGTATGATTAGCATGCTTCTACTCAAACACATTACGTATTGATATTTTATATGGTTTTAAAAAAACTATATGATGATGTATCATAAACATTATAAAATCAAAGCATAGGACAAGAATTCTCTTACAGTTCCTGGTTTAGAACGTTTCTAAAATTCTAGTTAGTGTTTAGTTTATATAAGTAAGGTTGTTAATAGACTTAAAGGAGAACAGAGAAGGTTAAAGTTTTTGTGTTTAGCTTTTAGTGCCTATAGGTGTATATGTACACTCACAAAGTTGTTCGGAATTAATGTTCCATAATTTGAAACCAATAATTATATTACGTAAGTCGACAAATCCGTAACTTACCTATCAATCCAAAAATAAATTCGAAAACATGAAACTTGTACATTACCTTTCTTATGATCTGAAACAAAGATCTGAATTATCTACAGGGGCATATTAAGGTTTACACATGCTTTATGCTCACACTTTTAGATGTGCCCCTTCCTTCTTGAATGACTCACCAGCAAGGTATGTTAAAACCCAACAATTGCAGGGGCACATCTCACAGAAAACATTGTTGTGCTCTAGGCCTAAGCCTTGAAAGCCTATTGGTTAATACGCCCATGATCATCTAATGATTGAAATGCCAAGTAAGGACAATGAATATTTTTCTTTATTATCCTGTTTCAATGTTTAAAGACGTTGTACTTTTACATTCAAATTAGGTGGATTTTCCTCATAAATACTAATAGTATTTCTTTGTCAAGTTTTCTCTCATGCCATCAACAGTTATGTGTCTTTATGTTCTAAATGCAGACTATACCTCAACTTATCCCACATTCTACGTCACTTGTTGTGCATGAGAATATGAATAAGCTATGCTTTCCTGCCAAATGTTTCTTGTTCATAGATATGTTAATTTCATTGACTATGAATTCTGGAGTAACGTTAATTGTTCACGCAAATTGTTCCGCCAATCTCAGGATTTCTACAACTTCTATGGTAACTTTACTTGGAAAAGTCTGCCTCTAAAGTGGCGGAAGTCCTTCGACTGTACTGCTGGCCCATACCAAAAAATGTGTTAAGACTATTAATTCTGTATTGTTTGCTGATTGTCGTGGCCACAGGATGACAATGGTGGATACATAATATGCTTATCTCTATTCATCTGTCATTGAGAAAGTAGTTCACTATCCTTCCCTTTAGCTCTGTTCCTTTTTCTGTCAAGTAATCTAGTTTTTGCTGGTTTTATCCATTCACTTGATATTGTCCTTTTACTTTTTTATATGAACATTTGGTTTATTCTGGTCAAACTGTCCCTTTAGTCTCTTACACGCACATTCAAATAACCATCTAGCTGGCTACTTGTCTTGGAGGGGCAATCATCTAGAACTCCAATTTGGTACATTTGGAGTTGTAAGATCAACAGTGTTAGGTACACTTCAGCTATATCATATTGTGTTTGAAGCTTTTGAGTCTCATCTGTATACTCTTATGTTTTCCACACCTACCACCAAAGACATCCTTTCTACTTTGTTGAAGAGAACTTAATTTCACAAAGTCTTTCACTTGAGGAATACATAAATTTGACACCTCCAATGGAATTTTTTTTTTTAGTGGTGTCTACCTTAAGATCCATTTGTCATGCAAAAATGGTGTTTCCTCCACCAAGCTCAAGTTTCTCCAGTTTTGTTTGAATGAAGAACTTACAACAGCAGGACTTCCTTTTCTTCCTTGCCCTATAGAATTTTATCTTTTCACAGATGCTTCCCTCTCAGATTGAGATGCTGTGTTGGGGAATTAGCATCCTTTTGTTTCTTGGAAGCTGCAGGTCACATCAACAGTTAGAACTTTGGGCAGTTCAGCATGTTTATCTTGAGTTTCTTCCCTTTCAGTGGCTGATCATCCAATTATCGATGCCTCTGCTTCATCATTCAACCATCTTCTTCCACTTTACTGGTCTCCAGTTCCAGATATAAATTCATTGGGAGTAATGCCTTGAGTCAATCTTGGGTGATCCTGTCCATCTATTCTTACCTCCAAATTCTTCCTCACGTACTTAACAAGACCAGTTACTTGAAGTTCAGGGTTCTTCTTGTCATTCCACTTTGACTGGTTTCCCCCTATTATGTTAACTTTCTCATGAGGAACCAGTCCCATCATCAACATGAAAACATCTTCTATGACATCTTCAAATGGCAGTTTTTTACAACAATGTTCAAGGTCTTTGGCTACACATCTGGCTGCTGTTTGTTCAAGAAAATGGATTTTCTTCTTGCCAATTTTCTTATATTAGTCTCAATGGGCCACTTTAAGGAGTTGGTGCATTGAACACAATATCCCTTGTTTGTCTTCAACGCCTCAGCGACAAGCTTTCCTTATATATTTTATTACAGAGCTGCCTTGTCTGCCAACTTCAGATGCCATAAATCTCTTTTATTTTCATTGTTCAAAGACCTCTTCCAAGCCTTTTGTCTTCAACTAGCCAAAGTTCCTAGACATTGTCCTCAATGGGACTTAGGTTTAGTCGTACATTGCTTGGATTTTCTACTTTCGAACATTTAGTGACTTGTCTGCTATATCGTATTTTCCTTTATTGCTGGCATTGAGCAGAAGACTTTATTTTCTTGTAAGACCTTATACATATACTCATATTGAGCATTCCTACTTAAAACATGGGCTGCGAGAGAGGGTAACCATTGTTTCTCACCTATTGTGCTATCTACTTTGTCTGTTCCCAATTCTCAAAAGAACACCATTTACCTTATAAAGTGTAAAAAATGTAAATTTTCTATAAACACCGAAAAAGATCTCCCTGTTGCTCAACACTTTAACCAACTTGGTCATTCCATTAATGATGTTACTCTTATTGGCATTGAAACAGGATTCCAAACTTAAGTAGATAGAGAAATAAAATAAGCTTATTAGATTGCTAATCTAAACTTTGTTCAACCTTTTGGAATTAATCTAGATCCTGGAATTGGTGATCTTTGTTCACTGGTTTCATCTCTTTCAGAAAAATAATTTTTATTCTTTGCATATTTTTTTCATTTAATGTGACTGCTGAATTTCCTAAAACTTACCATTTATTTAAGATAATTTTCCATACCTATTTTTATTAATTGATTAGCATAACATATCTTTTTCAATCAGTCTCCAAGTGTCACCTTTATTTTACTTAAACACCAAACTATAGCTTTAAACGTATATATATTTAGTCATTTCTAAAGTAAAATATCCCTAACACCTTTTCACATAAACTCTCCCCATCGTTTTCATTTTATCGGATATGAGATGCTTACAACAGTACATAGAGAAATAGACTAAACATTTCCTGGAAAACTGGATGACCTTCATGATGTCACTAAACTCCCCTTTATATATATCACTCATTCAATTACACCACCATTCCCAGTTTGCCCCTGAAGAAGAAAGGTCCACTTTTCGAAAGAGCTTGAGTTATAGGGTTTTTATTAATTTCTATCAAAACTACTTGAACATACATGTTTTTTTAACATCACCAACATGATATTCTGCTGTTCCCTTCTTCATCTTAATTTAGGTGTTCTAATTGTAAAATTCAAATCAAGTAGACTTGCCTCTGAATTGCATTTCCACCCACCTCCCCACAGCTGCAAGGACTATATTGGGTCATCATGACTGCAAACAAAGAAATCTGTGCTTACTGTGGAGGGAGGGAGGAGTGAAGAAGTCTGGGTAAGCTGACCCATGCTCTGTATTGTGTCGAGGACATAAAGAGCCTAAAGTCACATGACAGCATGAAAGTAACTCAACAAGGAAAGCCTTTTTAATATTTCACAGATACGTATCTGTTTGACATTCATTTTATTTTTAAAAATGAAAATTTTCACATCTTTTACCTATAATAATAACAGCACCTGGTAACCGAGATGTTGTAATAAGGATAATAATTGATATCATCAAAAAATCTATAACCATGTAATTTATATGTAAGAATACTTTTAAGTAACTAATAATTATATATAAAGATAAGATTATGATAAGATGATAAGATTAGTGATGCATAATTACAGATAGCTTTGCAAATTATACAAATATTTATATATTAAAATATATAAATGTAATATATATATATATATATATATGCCACTATTTAGTTATTATTATTATTATATATATAATAATAACTAAATACTGTGACATTTGCTACGCAAGTTTAAAAATGAAACTATGTAATTACAATTAGCTTTAAAAAATTTACAGACATATAATGTATATGCAAATAAAAGAACCCTAACAACGTTGTACACAAGTAAGCACAAAAAGTCTTAAATAAGCTATAAAACTTTAGAACGGCTGTAAAGAAAAAAGCTTTTGCTTATTTTCTTTTCATGAGATCCCCATTAATAATCAAACATATATAGAGTTTTGAAACGGCTATTTAAATATTGTATGTGATCATGTCTTATTGTTAGAGACGGAATGTTGTACCGAAACAAGTATATTATCCCACCAATAGCTGTTTCAACACTTTATATATGAATTCTTGCTGAGTCTGAATATATATTTGTACATAACATACCTTGGAAGTGGTCTAGCCAGCTCGGCTGTCTGTAGTGTTCAGATGCCAAGGTGAAAGTATTTAAAAATACTAGAATAATCACAATCCAGTAGAAAGCTTGTGATTTTACTACCTTACGGCTCACTCTTCGTAACCTTCTGTTTTGTCTGCTAAACTGTTTCCTATTAAAGTTAAAATAGCATAAAGAAACACGTTTTGTAATTGTTGTAGGTTTACAGGAACCTAAATTTTACATCAGTCATTACTGAGAACACTTACAGGTGAGAACTTACATGAAAACAGTAGGTGAAATTACTGTTCACCTTCGATATATATACATATATGTATTCTGAAAAATTGGTTAGCACTGTAAGTATATAATTTGATACATCTAATTTTGTAGTCCTAAACTTTTACTCTGGGTGTTTTGGTCCCTTTGAACCCACCTTGAGCTGGCCCTGGTTGTACTTTACATAATTCAAAATTCTTGTTTTACACAATTGTTAGTTACACGTTATGAAACAGTTTTTAAATTGTATAAGAATAAAAACAAGGATATAAAGCACAAACAAGAGATACATTACATACAAGAACAGACAACCATGAAAGTTATTCTTTTCTGGGGTAAATATCACATCTTTTGTAGACAACAGGATCTAATCTTGTTAGTACATACTTTATTTCAACAAGTGTTCTAGGCTGATGAGAAATAGTACAACGGAGCTGAAACATATGTTCAAATAGGTTTAGCCTAACAAGAGCCAGACTATCAAACACCTAAATTATATAAAGGTTTGAACATGATGACTGGATACCAAGCTAACTGTAATAGCTCATTTGTCATTAGAGACTAAACAGGTTTAGCCTAACATGAGCCAGACTATCAAACACCTAAATTATATAAAGGTTTGAACATGATGACTGGATACCAAGCTAACTGTAATAGCTCATTTGTCATTAGAGACTAAACAGGTTTAGCCTAACAGGAGCCAGACTATCAAACACCTAAATTATATAAAGGTTTGAACATGATGACTGGATACCAAGCTAATTGTAATAGCTCAATTGTCATTAGAGACTCATTATTTAAGTTAATGAATGATTACTTTACCAGAACTTTAATATTTAAAATTGTTAACCTAATAACCTAATTGTTAACCTACCACAAGCTTTAGCTTTGTATACCAGAATCTTTAACAGACAATTACAAAAGATTTAACATGGTTGAAACCCAATTATTTACTTTCCATCAACATGCTGACCAGTGACCCCATATTTTGACTGTGCAACATGCAAACATTTTGAGCAGTTTTTTTATTTTTAATTTCACACAAATCTACTTGAGGGCTATCTGTTTTAGCTGTCCCTAATTTTGAAGTGATTGACTAGAGAGAATGAATCAACTCTTGGACTACTCTTTACTAATGAATAGTGGAATTAACTGTCACATTATAACACCCCATCAGTTGAAAGGGCAAGCATACTTTGGAATGGGATTCAAACCCGTGATATTGAGGTTGCAAGTCAAGTGCCCTAACCTCCAGTCCATGACAGCTTTAAGGAGACTGACAAGGTATTCACATTAAGTTATCATTAGAATGGATACATAAATTAACTACCTTAAGAGTACATTGCACGAACTTTACCTCTTTATGGACCACCTAGACGGAGGCTTTAGATTTTCTGTGCTAGATGTTTCTCCTATTTTATCACAAGACTCTGTTTCCAGTTCTTTACCTGTAAAGAACAATACAAGTTTCAGACAAGAAATAATCATTAAACTCAAACCTTACCCACATAATAATAATAATTTCTAAGCCTTATCTAAAGCTTTGATTTTGTCATACATATTTCTGTGAATGGCTCTGAGAAGCAAATTTTTTGTGCAGCTGGAAACTGTGGTAAAAAAACTGTGATATTACAACCACCAGTAATATCAAAAAAAGTGTAACTAAAAGTAAGTACCTCGTGCATGCAAGCTACGAGCAACATAACTTTATTGAGTGTTAATTATGCACCAAAATAACAGATTTTCTATTAAGTTTTGTTTGATATATAATTCAAATTATGAATAATAATAGTACAGTGTCAACAATAACAAACATTCAAAAATTAAATGTTTGTTAACATCACACACGTATCAAATGTTTGTTATACTTGTTTTCATACTATTATTCATAATCAACCTTGGATTCCCGTAGAATGAATCCATTGCTAGTGTTATTATTAAAATTATTTCAAAAGTGAAATAAGAACTTCACCACAGACAAAAGTTATGTAATTAATATTGAATCGTGATGAAGATGTTAAAACTAACCATGAATTAAAGTCATTGAAAATAAAGTATTTTAGGTTTTCTGGCTATCATTTTAGCTGGAAAAAACATCAGATAATAAATAATATGAAAATCTACAAACATTTAGTGGCTATGTACGTTCATAATTTTACAGTGACCATTTTCATTTAGTTCTTAAAGCAATTTCACCTTACAGTGAATTAACCTCTCCATAAGTACTAGGCTGTCTGATGATGATAAAACTATAATGAAGAAAAAATTCAACCTTTACTAACTTTTAAAGTAAAATATTTTCCGAATAAAACTTATGACTTGACATCTTACCAAGTATATTCATCATAGTATAAAAAATGACTAGAAATGACATAGTTAGTACATATGAAAAGACTTAGCATTTAGTAAATTGTTATTGTACCTGTTACATTTGGTTTAGTTTTGTTGTTGTTAAGTGTAAACCTACACAATGAGCTATCTATGCTCTGCTCACCACTGGTGTTACAACCATGATATTTAGTGTCGTAAGCCTGCAGACTTGTCACTGACCCAATAGGGAGCTACCTGTTACACTTCCATCTCTCCAAATAATAAATGGATGAACAGTTTAAATGTTATTATAGTCCTTGGTGCCTCTGTGATGAAATAAATTTAACATTATGACAACTATAAAGTTAAAATCATAAATAACAATCAAAGTTAAACTGGTACACAATTAAAAACATTTTATGTAGGCCTATCTATGGCCTTCAAAAAGTTGACGACTCTATATGTTTCGACATTACTCCTGAGGATG
>NW_013669448.1:64140-76764 GCF_000517525.1 Limulus polyphemus
AGGTAGATTAATTTCAATGTTTACCATGTCTGGAGTCTTCACTCTCTAGATATCTGTTGTGTATATGGTCTAGGTAGATTAATTTCAATGTTTACCATGTCTGGAGTCTTCACTCTCTAGATATATGTTGTGTATATGGTCTAGGTAGATTAATTTCAATGTTTACCATGTCTGGAGTCTTCACTCTCTAGATATATGTTGAGTATATGGTCTAGGTAGATTAATTTCAATGTTTACCATGTCTGGAGTCTTCACTCTCTAGATATCTGTTGTGTATATGGTCTAGGTAGATTAATTTCAATGTTTACCATGTCTGGAGTCTTCACTCTGTAGATATATGTTGTGTATATGTTCTAGGTAGATTAATTTCAAAGTTTACCGTGTCTGGAGTCTTCACTCTCTAGATATATGTTCTGTATATGGTCTAGGTAGATTAATTTCAAAGTTTACCGTGTCTGGAGTCTTCACTCTCGGAGAGTGAAGACTCCAGACACGGTAAACATTGAAATTAATCTACCTAAACCATATACACAACATATATATAGAGAGTGAAGACTCCAGACACGGTAAACATTGAAATTAATCTACCTAGACCATATACTGAACATATATCTAGAGAGTGAAGACTCCAGACATGGTAAACTTTGAAATTAATCTACCTAGACCATATACACAACATATATCTAGAGAGTGAAGACTCCAGACATGGTAAACTTTGAAATCGATGTACCTAAACCATATACACAACATATATCTTAGATATATGGTTTAGGTAGATTCATTTCAAAGTTTACCGTGTCTGGAGTCTTCACTCTCTATATATATGTTGTGTATATGGTCTAGGTAGATTAATTTCAAAGTTTACCATGTCTGGAGCCTTCACTCTCTCTATATATATGTTGTTTATATGGTCTAGGTAGATTAATTTCAAAGTTTACCATGTCTGGAGTCTTCACTCTGTAGATATATGTTGTGTATATGGTTTAGGTACATCAATTTCAAAGTTTACCGTGTCTGGAGTCTTCACTCTGTAGATATATGGTCTAGGTAGATTAATTTCAAAGTTTACCATGTCTGGAGCCTTCACTCTCTCTATATATATGTTGTTTATATGGTTTAGGTAGATTAATTTCAAAGTCTACCATGTCTGGAGACTTCACTCTCTAGATATATGTTGTGTATATGGTCTAGGTAGATTAATTTCAATGTTTACCATGTCTGGAGTCTTCACTCTCTATATATGTGTTGTGTATATGGTTTAGGTAGATTAATTTCAATGTTTCCATGTCTGGAGTCTTCACTCTCTAGATATATGTTGTGTATATGGTCTAGGTAGATTAATTTCAATGTTTACCATGTCTGGAGTCTTCACTCTCTATATATGTGTTGTGTATATGGTTTAGGTAGATTAATTTCAAAGTCTACCATGTCTGGAGACTTCACTCTCTCTATATATATGTTGTGTATATGGTCTAGGTAGATTAATTTCAAAGTTTACCATGTCTGGAGTCTTCATTATTCTCTTTTTCGTCTGGCTCAATATCCTCTGTTTAAAGAAAAGAGTAAGAATAATTGATCAGTTTTTAAATTTCTGTCTTACCTACTGGTTTCAAAATTAAGGTAAGAATAACTATGTAACACACATTAAGTATATACTAGCCTAAGCATAAATACAGTATTTCGAAAATAAATAACAACAGTTAACTCTCAAGTACATAAATATATGCTTAACCTCGTGTATGAAAGATAAATTTTGGGTCAAGTAAATTAACTGTTAACACATTAACACAGACCTGGTGTAAAATTAATAAACACAACATTACAGTTGTTCAACATAATTGACGATAATTGGTTAATTTTAGAAACCAGTGATTATTAGGAAGATTAAGATGGAGTACACATAAACAATGTGGGAGATGATATGTGGTGTAAAACATATAGGAGAACAATGTGGCAGATCATATATGGTGTAAAACATACAGGAGAACAATGTGGTGGATCATATATAGTGTGAAACATACAGGAGAACAATGTGGCAGATCATATATAGTGTAAAACATACAGGAGAACAATGTGGCAGATCATATATAGTGTAAAACATACAGGAGAACAATGTGGTAGATCATATATAGTGTGAAACATACAGGAGAACAATGTGGTGGATCATATATGGTGTAAAACATACAGGAGAACAACGTGGCAGATCATATATAGTGTAAAACATACAGGAGAACAATGTGGTGGATCATATATAGTGTAAAACATACAGGAGAACAATGTGGTGGATCATATATGGTGTAAAACATACAGGAGAACAATGTGGTGGATCATATATAGTGTGAAACATACAGGAGAACAATGTGGTAGATCATATATGGTGTAAAACATACAGGAGAACAATGTGGCAGATCATGTATAGTGTAAAACATACAGGAGAACAATGTGGCAGATCATATATAGTGTAAACATATAGAAGAACAATGTGGTGGATCATACATATAGTGTGAAACATACAGGAGAACAATGTGGCAGATCATATATAGTGTAAAACATACAGGAGAACAATGTGGTAGATCATACATATAGTGCGAAACATACAGGAGAACAATGTGGCAGATCATATATAGTGTAAAACATAAGAGTAAAGAGTAGTCACATGCCCCCAGACCCCCATAGCATTAGCATGCTTTACGTGCTGATTGTGCTTCTGACAATATGTTTTATCTTTTGATCTCACAAATTATACCACCATCCCCCTTTCAAACATTCTGCATACAGGCCTGATATATAAGGTACATAAGATGGACATTAGATATCTAACCATTGTTGGAGAATAAGTCTGTAAGACTTCTAGCTAATGACCACTGTGGAATTCAACCCTTTCTAGATATCTTTTCTAACAACTATTAATGAAAATTCAACATAAAAAATTTAAATGAAAACAAATTCCCATGAAACAAAAATATACAATTAATTAGAGATGTTACCAGCTTGGGTTATCCAGTCTAAATAGCCCCTAAGGTCTTCTTCAATTTGTTGTTTTTCTCGGAGTTTGTGGAAATCACCTCTAGCTTTTGCTTTTTCTCTTTCTTTGGAAAATTCTCTAAAAGATAAAATAAACAGGACTAAAGTATGGTTCAAGCAACTATTGTTCGTACAAAATTATCGAAACTGTTTTTATTTCTGACTCTTTACTACTTGGTTTGTAGTGTTTGTTTTCATAAGAAACTTTTATTAATATTGAATGTAACCTTATACAAGTTTAATGTCCTGTAAGTTTATATTAACGTGGCGTGGTCAATGTTCTATTACTCGATAACTTCTGTACATGATAAACACAAGTACAATGAGATTTGCTTACGAACTATTTCAAAACATCATCTAAACTGAATTAAATAGTTTAAACCAAAGTAATGTAATAAAATAAGATGGTTGTGATTTGTCTGTTCAAAACAGGAATACAGAAAACATGAGATAGTAAAATAAATCAATACAGCTAAAAACAACAATCTCTGTTTTTTAAATCATCATATTTACTTATGATTGATCTACAGTCCCAATACACTCAACGTGCTTTGTAGCTCTTTTTAAAGATGCTCATGACAGAGCATTCAAATATTTCAAGTGTATTGAGACTGTAAATCAGTCTGAAATAAAAAATTACATTTATTGTGTAAACATAAAAGAGGTTGTTGTTTTAACTTTATTTATTTATTTGTAAATAAGTAAATCAGTCCCAAATAAAAAAATTACATTTATTGTGTAAACATAAAAGGGGATGTTGTTTTAACTTTATTTATTTATTTGTAAATAAGTAAATCAGTCCCAAATAAAAAATTACATTTATTGTGTAAACATAAAAGAGGATGTTGTTTTAACTTTATTTATTTATTTGTGATTTTATGCAAATGTCCAAGAATAATTTAATTTAATTTATTTATGTTTTAATAATTAGAATAATTTAATACATATTTTTTACATACAGTTAATAGAGTGGCTACATCTAAGTAATAACATTTCACTCACCCACTAAGCACACCTAGCACAAGGTTGAGAACAAAAAAAGATCCTATGATGATTAAACTGATAAAATAAATCCATGGCCACTCGTTCCCCATGGAATCGTTGATCTGAAAGTTGACAAAAGAAAAAGAACTCTATTTTCCTACACAGTGCCCAAGTTATATTTATTTTCCATCAACTACATTTGAAAAAATGAAATTATTAATATTTTCTTTTACATTAAGTTCCCTGTAAAAAAAAAACTGGAATTTTTTTTTCATATGAAAGTCTGAACTAGAAATCAAATGAGAACAGGAGACATAAGTCACTTAAACAAATAAATTAAAAAAGGACTAAGAGTATAAATTTTCAACGAAAAACATGACTAAACATAACTAAATATACTTTTTTTACAAGTTACAGCTTTTACAATAAATAAGAGTTATTTTTAAAAAGAAAGATTTATTTTTAGAACAGGTACAACTTTTCAATCACTGATGCGATCATTCTCAAGTACACTAGAATGGTCGACCAGTGATTGAGACATCGTGCCTGTTTTAAAAATAAATCTTACTTACTGTAAAAGCTTTAACTTCTAAAAAAATATACTTAACCAGTAAGTAAACTCAAAACAAAACTATTAATAATAACTAAATTTGGTTGAAACTCTTCAACCCTCATAAACTAAGAACATAAAAAAAAACAGGCAAGAGAAAGCTGTCTGTTTCTTCAAAGTAAAATTCATCCACACACACACTAACATTATCAATTACTATAGCAACCAACATATAGTAACTGTAGCCTTTTGCTTCCATTTGCTTAATCAACAAAGACTTGTATGGATTGAAGTTAATAATCTATAAGAAAATTAACCCAGAAGTATAACTCTGTTTTTTAATAGAGAGAAAATAATCTGTCAGAGAACAAATCTGGAACTGGTCTTTAAAAATTATGTTCATTATCATTGTCTTATTACTTCACCTTTCACACTATTTCTTACAGGTTGTTTGTCCAAGTGGTGAACATTTAAATAAATTGACAAGTCGCCACAGTTCTCTTGTTAGAGAGAAAACAATAATACTTCTTTAATACGATTTACAAATTGTAAATTTTCATTATTCGAAGGAATATTCAGTTTTGCTTTTAATTATCTAGAGGCTTATTAAATTCTAGATTTTAGTATTATAATGGAAACCATTAACTATAGTTAATTTAACATCAAAAGACTTAATGGACATTCAGATAAAATGTTTCAGTAAATTTTTCATACACCATTAATTGTTTTTTTTTCATGTTACATCGCTGTTAGTTTTTTTGTTTTTTAGTGTAAAGCTCTAAATACACATAATGGGCTATCTGTGTTCTTTCTACAGGAAGGAATCAGACCCCAAATTTTAGGGTTGTAAATCTGTAAACCGCCATCGGGGCACTGTTACATTGTAGTTAACAAATGTTAAAGTCATGCTCAACCTTGAAATTTATTTTTATCCTATAAATATGTACTCATTCTCAAAGAGGTGACTGATCAGCAGATGACCAATCGTCCATCTTCAACTGACACTCAAGATAACAAACACCAAAATTTGTTTCACTATTAAGATGTATTTTACTTATGGTGCTATTAATTACACTCAAGTCAAACTCTTTTCTATGACAACTAAATAAGCAAATGTGGTATATATATAGATACAGTACTAAGGAAATACTTACTTATGAACAAATATATATATATAACATACAAATTAATGTATTAAATTTTGCTACAAAGAGACATTAACAAGTTCAAAAGAAACAACATACATCATATAAAACATTTGTCCAACCCTCATTGGTCACACACTGAAATACTGTTAGCATGGCAAGGCCAAAATTATCAAAATTTGTTATGCCAGAGTTGGGTCCATCCCAATATTCTCTACATGTTAAGTTTTTCGAAGCATCACAAAGGTAGCCAACAGACCCATCTGAACAGGGGTGCGGGTTTTGGAAGGCAATCTTTCCTGTAATGAACATTTTGATCCAGAAACTTTAGAAAATACAGTAAAAGAAGAGAATATATTTCAAGAATTTATAACAGAATGGATAACAATAACATATAGCTAGATCAACACTGTAACCTTTGAATTTCTTCATATCTCAAGTTTGCTTGAACTGAAATCAATTTAATTTACTGAATTGTTACTTCCAGATTTTATCAATGTAATATGCTTTATATGGTTATAATATCAAACTGTGACATACTAAAATGTTACATTTTGTATTTTCAACTAATGTTTTGTCCATTTAAAATACTTAACATAAACTATAGCAGTCTTTTTAGTTAAGTTCTTAATAAATCATTTAAAAGCAAATAGTAAAATCAATTATATTCATACAAACAAACAAATCATAAATATTTCCTAACACTTCAGGTGGAGTAAATTAACACTTTTGGCTGTGCAAATGTGTGTGACAAATATCGTGACATTTTTTTTTTACCTTCAACTAAACATCTTTTATCCACTGAACCAGTAATATAATAAAAAATTGACAGAGAGTAATGTATAATCTATCTAACATTTTAAACAAATTGCTGTTAATAAACAACTCAAGATAACAAAACTTCTCAAGTTGCTTGAAAAGCACGCTACAGTATATTAAGTTATTATTCATGCACCGAAAGTAGATTACTTAACTAGAAATACTTATGTTAGAATTAAATAGAATGTTGAACAAACTTTAAAACTGTATTAAGCCATTCATATATCAGACATATATATATACTGAATTCATATAAACTTATTTAATAATCATGTATTTTATCTTTTACATCATTTTTATGCAATAGAATCCATGATTAAATAAAGTGCATTATACTAAAGTAAATATTGCATAAATAACATTAAAACAAATAAACAGTTTTAAAATTATATGTCTTACTAAAGCCTGCATTATTTTTAATATCATAGGTGCTATATGCATAGTATAAATTACAAATGAATCTCCTGTCTTTAGATTTTTTCATATTACAAAGCTCATAAAAAAGTAGAACAAAACACAAACAGCTATGTACAATTTCTGTAATGTTTGAGTAAATATCTACCTGTTACTACATCAAAACAGAAACAGCTAAATAGAATTTCTATGATGTTTGAATAAGTTTCTACTTGTTACTACATCAAAACAGAAACAGCTATGTACAATTTCTATGATGTTTGAGTAAATATCTACCTGTTACTACATCAAAACAGAAACAGCTAAATAGAATTTCTATGATGTTTGAGTAAGTTTCTACCTGTTACTACATCAAAACAGAAACAGCTAAGTACAATTTCTGTGATGTTTGAGTAAGTTTCTACCAGTTACTACATCAAAACAGAAACAGCTATGTACAATTTCTGTGATGTTTGAGTAAATATCTACCAGTTACTACATCAAAACAGAAACAGCTATGTACAATTTCTATGATGTTTGAGTAAATATCTACCTGTTACTACATCAAAACAGAAACAGCTAAATAGAATTTCTATGATGTTTGAAGTTTCTGTTTTGATGTAGTAACAGGTAGAAACTTAAGCTAAATAGAATTTCTATGATGTTTGAATAAGTTTCTACTTGTTACTACATCAAAACAGAAACAGCTATGTACAATTTCTGTGATGTTTGAGTAAGTTTCTACCTGTTACTACATCAAAACAGAAACAGCTAAGTACAATTTCTGTGATGTTTGAGTAAGTTTCTACTTGTTACTACATCAAAATAGACACAGCTAAGTACAATTTCTGTGATGTTTGAGTAAGTTTCTACCTGTTACTACATCAAAACAGACACAGCTAAGTACAATTTCTATGATGTTTGAGTAAGTTTCTACCTGTTACTACATCAAAGCAAGTTTTATGCATCTTTCCTGAGAAGAGTTCAAGGCCTATGATGGCATAGATGATGATCACAAAAATCACAAGGAGGGCAATATGTAATAAAGGCACCATGGCTCGCAGAATAGAGTTCAACACAACCTGCAAACCTATAAAGAAGCATTTATTAGTCACACTCATCAGAAAACATTAGTATTAGGTCTACTATTTTTAACACTAAACTCTTTATTAAGTCTCCTTAGGCCTTTTTCCAAGAAGAGTGTACAACAGTATTCCAACCACTGTCGCATCCATTGAAGATGATACATTTTGTGTGATACAGAGCTCTTCGAGTTAGCCACTACACTTCAACCGCAGTAGTGGTTGAAACACTATTTACATAAGCCGTCATATGAAGTATTTATTATCTAGAATATAAAACGCTGAATTACAAAACAAGTTCGGTACAGTAAAAAGAGGATTACAGAATATTTACGTAAACAGCAGCTTGTTACTTCTAAGTACTATCCTTCTTGAATAAATAAATTCTAAGACAATCTTACTAAGACCAAACAGCATGAAAAACTGCAATATAAAATATGCACTTCATAAAATGTTCTCAGAGTTAAAGGATTAGAAAAAAATCTTTTGATATTTTGGTGACACAAAGTAACATTTACTTATCTCATTCTTACTTCTCTGTTTAATTTCATAATCAGATTTATTACAAAAGTTCAAAAATATTCAAGGTATAGAAAGAATGCCAGTTACTAAAGAGTTTTATTACTATCTTTTTATGTCAATACAGAAAAAAAAAAAGATAATAAACTAGTACTTCTCAGCTTTCAGAAATTTCATCTCGACAAAATCAAAAGTTTTTGCAGTAAAATTAGAGGAAAAACAGAACCTCTCCAGATAATAATAAAAGAACTTTATTTTGGCCAACATTTCACCATTGTAGATTCATCGGGCTAGTCGTACAATAACAGATGTTACACAGCCGACAAAGTGACCAATCTATTAATGACTTAGGATTTATTAAATGCAGAAAGAAAAATTAAGACTTGGAAAGATGAAGCACTTTATGTATGTTTGAAATATATATATTGATAAAATCTACTATATTATGTTTTGGATATATATTGACTCAAAAATATGTTTGATTTATAAAGATGAACCATATTTTCTCCTGGGTAAATGCTAATTTAAAACAGCTATTTAATTTTTCATTGTTGTTTACTAGTTCAAGAATAAAAGAAAAATAACAGTAAACTTATTCAGAGCATTAGAAAATCAACAGTGAATGAAGAACCTTGGGTACTTACTAGGGACTCCAGACACTAATCTAAGTGGCCGTAAAACTCGGAATGCTCTTAAGGCTTTCACATCAAATCCCTCCTTCATGAGGGTTGATAAGGCTGTGCTAATCATGCTACAGTTAAGAGAAAAATAAACTAGTGTTGAGTACCATGTGTATAGCGATATAACTTTTTATTTTAAACAATTTTACTATCATAAAAACACACCATCGAACAATAAAAACATCTCTGTACATCATGCAGTGTTTTTAATTTAAGTTATGCATCATATTCTTTTACAAGCTGGGATCACTGATGTATGAAATCAATAAAAATGTTATTATCAAAGTTGAAGTTTTGAAGTTTAGTACAATGTTTTAAATAAAATAAACAAAAAATGGTTTATAGGTATAAAACTTACGAAAAGCTGTGATACTCACTTCACTTAGCTAAATAAGGTATACCCATTAAACACTAACACAATAATATTGTTCTACTCACCCTATAACAACAATCACAAAATCTAATATGTTCCATGCGTTACGAAGGTAGGCACCGGGATGAAACAAAAAACCGTAAGCTATAATCTTCATGATGCACTCGATGGTGAAGATCACAAGAAAAAGGTATTCTACTTTTTCCTAGAAAATACCCAAAAAATTATAATTCAGACAGCACACTTTTAAGCCACTTAGATAAATTCATTCAGAAGTAACAAAAAAAAGCCATACTTATATTAGAATAGATAATATATCTCTAAAAATAACAAAATATAGTGTTGTACACTACAAACAACCATTATGTTAAAAAGTTTGCTGTTACCATTACGTGAAAAAAATACAGTTACACTCACACAGAAGTCTGGTAAAAGAATAGATGATATTGAATAAAAATCAAATAAATCTATCAACAATTTACTGTTTCTTTAACTTTTTATTATCAGTCTATGATCAAATATATATTTATTCAAAAATGGAACTTCAAACTCACATTGTTTTTATATTTTCAAAAGGAACAAAAAAACATTCTTAAGCAAACAAAAAATGTCTTTTCAGAGAGAAATGTATATAAAACATTACAGTTTAAAATATTTTATCTCCTTCCAATCTGTTTGACAGTTGAATAATCATTTTCAAATTTAAATCATTGACAGTGCCTCTACTTTAATACATCTAAATTTAAGCTTAATTTTTAAAAATGTTCATATAGATAAACCACTTGCATAATACAACACTGCACCTAAATTTATGCTAATTTAGACCTTTTCTGAAATTGAATTCACCAATAAGTGATTAAATTATACATGTTTTCCTAGTTTATAACTAAGGAAACAATGTGAATTATCTTGCCTGACAGTTATGAATGAACTCAATTCTTGAAAATTAGTAAAATAAATGATAATCTATTCAAAAATCAACCAAAAAATATGTCTAATCTGTAGAGTAAGCAACAATGTAATGCTTAGGAGAGAAATAAGGTTGTATAATTGCCATTTTAACCCATTTTCAAACCTCAGATTGGCCCATCTAAATGTGCAAACTGCTGGATAGGCTTGAAATACCTATGGCTATATTAAATTACACAAAGCATACCTATTTCTTTATAAACTACTAGTCCATAACTAACTAATTTATATACTACACTAAAGAATCATATAATTCTATAAAGAAAAATATGTGAAAATTACAATCCCATTTCGTACTTTTTTAATGATAATAAATAGATATGTAACCAAAACATTCAAAATTCAGGCATGCATTTTTGTTAAATTTAATCTTAATATTAGTTGTATTTTAACTAGTTTAACTTATAGTCATAGTCTGCTGGACTTAAGTAGACATTGGGGTTTTTAATTTAAAAAACTGGGCGTATAGAATGTAGGATAGAGCTAAAAATTGATTATTGATATTAATTATTATAATATTATACATAAACTTTGTATCAAATCTATCTTTATTTTTGATATTATTTGTTAATGGTACTAGTACCAGTGGTGGTACTACGTACTGGTAAGTGGTAAATACAACATTGCTGTATTTACACTACAGCCTAGAGTACAGGCCTAAGCTAATTTGTGAAACGCTAGAGACAGATGGTAGGCATATAGTCTACAGGTAACTCTACCTAGTGATTTACTTATTTATATAATAAAACAGGACTGGGAAGATCGGTCACCTAAAGTTAATAACAGAGTTAATTTTAAAGTAGTATCTGACTGAAATAAAAAAAAAATTGAATTTTTGAACACCAGTTTCACGTCTAAAGAAACGAAATTGTGGACATTTACATTTTGTTCAGGGTGGTAGCTGTTGTGTACAAAAAGCTTTTTATATCTGCAAATAAGATAATTATAAGAGAGTTATTTTAGCATGTTTAACACTCCAATTATAAGGACATTTCATGTATGCTATGATTCTATTTGAATATTTTGACTTTTTTTTACAGCGTTCTTTTTGAAAAAAAGAGAGAGAATCTATTACTGATAAAAGAAAAGAAAAGAAAACAGCATTTATCACATTCTAAATATACGGATCTGAGTATACGAAATAGTTTTAAACAGAAAAACATATCCATACAGTACCTTGGGACGTTTTAAAATATATAAGCAATATAGATTGATAAGCTGTTGAAATACGGAAGTCAGAGGTTAAGAAACCTATATGTTAGCATAAATGTAAATTATACAAGAGAATTTAGACTACTTAAAAAGTGCATTATTCTTGTTGGAAAGATTAATCCAGGAGTACTTTTAGTATCACAGCTAGTATTTTTGTTGGTACCTATGTGCATGTTACAACCATGATATATTTCCTTGGGTTTTCTGGTGGGACAGCAGTAAGTTTAAAAATTACAACACTAAAATCCGGAGTTAGATTCCCCGTGGTGGACACATCAGATAGCCCAATGTAGCTTTGCTCTAAAACAGACATACATAATTTCCTTGGATCCACTAAATCAAATGCTGCACCAAAGTTGTCTTTGTCAACAAAAAGAAAATTGTTTGTTAAGCACAAAGCTACACAATGGGCTAGCTGTGCTGTTATTATGCCACTAAGGGACGCAAAACATTTCAAATCAGTGGTGGAAAATTCTTTTAGGCAAAATTAAAAGGCTTATGTAGAAAATAGAAATGAATATAAACCTATTAAAACACACTGAAAAAGAACAAGACAAGCGCAAAAATATAGTGATCGTTAAAAGTGACCTCGTATATCGTATTCCCACTACTAATATCATTATGTCTCATTATTCTCACATAGATTTCTTGACCCATAACGTTATTCCTTATTTAAAGCACTCTTCATCTTGTATTGTTAAGATATTTTATCCGCCATGAAGATGTTTATCTGACACTCAGAACTCCGAATTTGGCTTGATGGTAGACGATGAGGAAATTTTGTCCGTTTAGTTTATTATTATTCTACTCGTTAAGTTTTCCTTTTTTTTTTTTTTGTTGTAAAGTAATAATTAGTAAATAGTACTAACTATTA
>NW_013669448.1:77635-78823 GCF_000517525.1 Limulus polyphemus
ACTCTTCATCTTGTATTGTTAAGATATTTTATCCGCCATGAAGATGTTTATCTGACACTCAGAACTCCGAATTTGGCTTGATGGTAGACGATGAGGAAATTTTGCCGTTTAGTTTATTATTATTCACTCGTAAGTTCCTTTTTTTTTTTTTTTTTTGTTGAAAAGATATAGTAAATAGTCAACATATTCAAAGAGAAACATTATCTACATGAAATACTCTTATAGTAAGTGGTCAAAATGCTAAATGGCTTTTTATAATCATCTTATTTGACTATGCAAAATTTGATCTGAATTAATGGCAAAAATTATATCTTTTTCTGCATTTCAATAAGATGCTACTTGAATACAAACTTTTATAATAAAAATAGAACCTTTTATCTGAACTTTTTCTGCTGTTGCATAACGAAATAAATGTTACTGCTTTAAAAACATTTTACTAATCACATTTGAAATGAATGGAAAGAAAAAAACATTTTAATGACTCTTGGACATTTGCTCGTTAGCGAGCTATTGTCCGTTTTATTGTTGAGTCACGTGGCTATCATACTGATGACGTGCTTCATCGTTTTTTCGGATAACTTAAAGACGAAAAATCAACCATAATCTTATTCTTATTGTTAAACAATGCCACTGGTGAGTCTGGGGAGGATTTTAGAACAGAGAATAATTTTTAAGATTTGTGTTCCAAATTACTTTCTGGAGCTTAAAAAAAACATTTTTACTTTTTTCTACTTCTCGATATAAAAATACGTTGTTCATGGAAAAGCTCTACTTTTCAAACTTTTCTTATGTCACACTAGTAATTAAGTACTATGTCATAACCGTATTTTTCATTATTAGTTTGAATTTCATCTTTATCAGTGTAATACGTTGTTTGCATGTTATTTCAAGAGAAAAATAACCACGTTTATGTTTAAATTGGATAAATATAAAGTTTTCAGTACATACACGCCATGCAGTATAGTAAAATAAATATGTCTACTTATACATGTACATGTCTGAAGAGGGTGGGTCCAAGATAAGCATAATGATATCAGTACTGTTACGACAGCGGAAGTTACGTGATTCTGGTAACACGTGATGAGTTTTTCGAATGATCATGAATTTCCTAGTGCGTTCGGGACGCCCTCTTTTTTATATATAAGTTTGGCAGAGAAAGCCTGCTGGATGATTGAATGAAGAGAGTTC
>NW_013669448.1:79252-83697 GCF_000517525.1 Limulus polyphemus
TGACTGTGGAAATGCTGTGTATTACAAAGTTTGTATTGAGAAAGAATAAACTAGTTTTAATCAGGAAGGGACTTGTATCGCTGAAGTTTCTCTGAAAAAATTTATACCGGAAATTTACAAACAAGCAGATACGTAACAGTACATATTCTGATCTTAAAATCGAAACAAACAAAAAACGGATAGAAATGCACAGAAACTTAGCTATATAAAAGCTTAAGAATAATAAATGCACTTAAATCAGGGGTTGTTCATCCCTTATTAATATATTTGACAAATATACCAGTAAAGGTTTTGTTTGTAGTTAAGCACGAAGCTACGCGATGGGCTATCAGTGCTGTGCTTACCACGGGTATCGAAACGCAGTTTTTAACATTTTAAGCCTTCAGATCTACTGCTGTGTTCTCAGAGCGTCCAATAAAAGTATTTGGCGAAATTTTACTACCCGTGCATCTCTAGTAAAAACAAATAGCACTAACATAGTCTTACCGACATATATCTGTAACAGCAGTTTCAGTGGTTAAAAAGTTCATGAAGTATAATAATTTGTTCATAAATTTCTATTATAACTCCACTACCAAAACATCTTCAGTCTTTAATAATTAGCTTTAAAAAGAATTGCACACAAAAAATTCTTCATTAACCTTAAACATTCACGCTTGCAAAAAAAAAAAAAAAATCTTCATTAACCGTAAATATTCTCGCTTGCAAAAAAATGACAGTTTATAACGATTTTTAATAATCGAGATTATATTAAGATTTTCTAAGTCATATAGTAAATAAATTAGTCAATCATTGAAAGAAATTAAGAAATCCAAATCAAAAGGAATTTTAAGGCACGTTAAGCCTAGACAGCGTTTATTTTACAAACATATTGTTACGTATCTGCTTGTTTGTTAATTTCCGGTATAAATTCTTTCCGAGAAACTTCAGCGATACAAGTCTTTTCTTGATTAACCCAGTTTATTCTTCCTCGATACAAACTTTTAATACACAGTAATTTCACAGTGAGTACGTACCTCGTCACTCTAAACCTAACAACTTTTATAACACACGCTATAAATCACAGTGATTCACACACTTTACTTACGGTGCCTACTGTTTGCTTGACTCAGTTATATCTATCTGCATATATATATCTAGCTGGCTTTATTTGTCGGGCTTATATACTAAAAAAGAGGGCGCCTGGCAAACACTCGGACATTCGCGGGGTTTCTCGATAAGTCATGATCCTTCTAGAAACTGCAGCGTCGCGTGACTTCCGCTGTCATAACAACATATAAATACCCCTCTTTTATAAATACCACACTAATATATGATATATTACATAAACTATACGTCTTTATGATTTTTGTACATTATCAAACACTTTCTGGTGCAGTATAGAGTTTCTCGTAGCTTATAAATGGTTAGAATGCATCACAAATAACCTTTAGTGACCAAGTCACACAGTTCACACAATCTATCATATACTGCCTATTTTTTATGTTAAAGCTAGCCTTACGACCATTTGTCATTTAGTGATATCATAACAGCCTGTTTACAGCATCTGCTGAGGCTGGTCTTTTTATCGGCTTAATGAAGCCAGTCTGTTGTTAACTACGAAGAAAAAGGCTATGAAGTAAAGAAAAATTTGGTCTCGGACTAGATTAGTTGTGATCAACTAGAAACTCTGGAAGGGCGCTTTGAATCGTATCCAGACAGCGAACTTTTACAGCATCTCCTACTATGAGAATGAACCTTCGAACAATAAAGAGAAAATTCCAGCTAATCCAAACATTTATCTTATTCTATAACACAAGAGAAACACATCAATGAATGTTCCGTTTTTTTTTTTCTTTGGTAAGTGAAACGTGCTGGAAATAATAACGAACCAAATAGAAAGTAATTCAACATGTAGCCGTGTATCAACTTTTATAGCTAGAATGTAAAAAAAAAAAACTACATGTAATTTCTTTCTTTAGGCTTAGTTTCAGTTAATAAGGTTGCAAAAGTATGATGAAATTGTATATTCGACTTCAAAACGTCCTATAGACTATGGTCTATAACGACTAATAGCCAGTAAAATGCTGTAAGAATTCCAACATTGAATCATTCTAAGGACACCTCTAATGAGATTAGGACACTTCTTGCAGAAAGTGAAACAAATTCGTGAATATATATATGCATTTTATTGTGTATTTATTTTCAGTTTTAACGATAACCATAAAAAATATTAATTTCGATTCCTAGCTGTGTTTCAGAAGAGTTTCTGTCCAAATTTGTATTAAATGTTTCCCATCCAATGGTTTTAATGATTTTTGTGTCTGTTGTTGGGATTTGTAAGGTCAACCACCAAATATTTAAAAATTATGTGTAAAGAAGTGATTTAAATAATTAATAAAGTTAAGGTATACAGCTGTGAAGTTTCTAATTTGAAGCTTTATAATAATATACTTTACAAATAGCCATAAGTATATTGAATATAAATAATATTATTATTCTAATTTGAATATTTATCATAATATATTTTTAAAATATCCACATGTATACCGAATAAAAAATATTATTCCAATTTGAATCTTTATAATTAACTTATAAATGACCACATGTACTTAAAACAACGTGTACTTACCAGGTAATGATTTATTTTGTTAGAGTCGCTGTTAGGGTATGGAGTGTAGACAGCTAACGCAACACAGTTGGCGAAAATGGTGAACAGGATTAGGTATTCAAACGGTGTAAAACACAGTTAAGAAATTCTATACCAAAATGGAAACTTCAAATAACTGCATAAATATTTGAACCAAACTATATATCAATCAGCTTGCACTTTACTAAATAGGATATATATTTCTGGAACGTTAACTTAACTTGGAACGTACAATTAACAACTTATTTTCCATTTAACATAAAACACTTCTTCGTGCCCGTGAGGCCTAAGAAGTTCAAAATAAAAACATTAAAATATTTACCTTACCTGCACTTTCAACTTGATTTATTATTATTATTATTTTTTTGCTAATAGTTGACTTTTAGATATATTTATAAAAACTAATATTCATTATAAAAATTCAGTAAATTATAACAACATGATTATTTAGGAGTTTTTAGCAGTTTTGCACAAATAACAATAAAAACAAACAACCTGCTTCTAAACTGTAGGCCAAGTTGTTAGGGGGCGCTCGACTCGCAATTTGTGGGTCACAGGCTGGAATCCCATTCACCGAACATGCAAGCCCTTTCAATAATGTGACGACCAATCCAACTATTCGTTGGTAAAAGAGTAGCCCAAGAGTTAGCGGTGAGTGATGTTGACTAGCTGCTTTCCTTATAGTCTATCACTGCTAAATTAGGGACGGCTAGCGTAGATAGCCCTGGTGTAACTTTGCGCGAAACTGAACAGAAACCAAACCTAAACAGTGATAATAGCACAACATGGACTTCATAACCTTCTTGGAGGTTTTCAAGTAATACTTTTCAATCAGTATTTACTTCGAAATAAAAATACCCGAATTTTCTATCACATACATAGTTCAGACACTGACACACTCGTTTAACCTAAGGCCACGAAACATTCAGTTTCTATAAAAAAAATCCTAATTAGGCCTATAATTTGTAAATTAATTCATAGGTGCGTCCTGTTAGCCTAATGCTCTTAACTGTTGGTATATGTTGTTTGTTGAGTTTCGCACAAAGCTATTCGACGGTGATCTGTGCCAGACTAGGGTCAACTCATGCGTTATTCTAATCGGATAGCAGGATTTGACTGTCACTCTTATAACGCGTACACAGCTCCAAAGTGTGGAGCGCCATTTTTTTTTTTATGTTAACTTAATGCGAACCATGGAGCCCTTGATCAACAGTCCGGCATGTTAACTACTGGTCAATGGCCGAGGAAAAGCCGAATCGACAGACCTGTAAAGAACAAAAAAAATCAGGATCTCTTCCAATAGATCAATTCTTTTATTTGTAGTCTGGATTTGGCGATCGCCAACCATATTATGCGAACTACTATGCAATGAAAAAGTTGTCATATTGCAGACAAAAACTTGTATAAAACCTACTAACCTCAGACACATTGATGAATGTATGATGAATGTTTTTGAGCATGTCATGGGGTTTGATGAACCACCAATCAGGAACTTGACTTTATTTGTGTTGTTCCGACAGCGCAAATTGCTGGAGAAAATGTAATGGTGTAAGTAACTGTTATTTTAGAAGGGGGGTAAGATCCTTTGGGTCCTTTAAAAAAGCCAGTAGTATACATGGTGCTTCTGAATGTAAAGAAAAGTGAGTAGCATCCATGGTGCTTCTGAAAGTAAAGTGAGTAGCATCCATGGTGCTGCTGAATGTAAAGAAAAGTGAGTAGCATACATGGTGCATCTGAAAGTAAAGAAAAGCGAGTAGCATCCATGGTGCTTCTGAAAGTAAAGAAAAGTGAGTAGCATCCATGGTGCATCTGAATG
>NW_013669448.1:84697-93916 GCF_000517525.1 Limulus polyphemus
GGTGCTTCTGAATGTAAAGAAAAGCAAGTAGCATCCATGGTGCTTCTGAATGTAAAGAAAAGTGAGTAGCATCCATGGTGCATCTGAATGTAAAGAAAAGTGAGTAGCATCCATGGTGCTTCTGAATGTAAAGAAAAGTGGGTAGCATCCATGGTGCTTCTGAATGTAAAGAAAAGTGAGTAGCATACAGGGTCACTGATGAGGAGTGGAATTCTCCGAAACTAGTCTGGCTCACAAACACACACCCCCAATGAAAGAATAGACCATTCCAAGCTTTTACTTGTCCTTAAACAAATGTTTAAACAACTCTATTCAATTATGTACCAGCTGCCCAGTGTCAGTTAACAATACGAAGAATTTAGTTGTGGTGGAATGCTACAAGTTCTTCAAATACCTACAGAAGGATAGTTTTTGTGTGAGTGTAAAACACTTAAATACACCATTTAAATTTCATTTTGTTCCTGGATAACAAATAAGCATTTCTCTAGATTTATGTATACATTTACAAAATTATTTCTCACGTTTATGTTACCTCGAGCTAGCTCGGTGGCTCAGCGGTCAACTAAAGGGGCTTTTATAGCGCTTAAATTCGGAGTTCGATCCCTGCCGCCGGCACACCCCAAAGTAATTCATACAGCAGTTTTGCGCTCAACAACAGACAAATGCTAACTCGAACTTCAATAGCATACGACCCCAAAATTTCTTCTCACGCGTTATAATTATTAATATGTTTAACCAGCAATCATTTGTTTCGTGAATCTTTTTTTTAAGGAATACAAATAAATTATATCTAATAACTGCTTAAAATTTATTACTATTGTATCAACGTCTACTGCATATTTGTAATGAATCAAAAAAAGAGCAATTTGTTTGGCCAGAAAGTGTGCTAATCATCTATCTATAGAAAAGAGGCAACTAAGCGTTTGTGTCAGCAAGTTCTGCTGATATCCAAACCAATCTTTTCTATTGTGCCTAGCTCCGAATATCAGCAGAGGGAAAAAATAAAGAGACTCCAAAAATATTAGCTGGTATATTGTAGTAGTCATATCACTCCAAGACGAAACTGTAAATATCGCTCAATTTTCCCAAGAAAACAGTAGTAACTCTCTTCCTCACTGGGCGATCGATGATGATAACAGCTTGTGTGAATATATATATGTCCTAAAACTTGGGCATATTGCTCTTCAAGTACACAGTTTACACATAGAAAAGAAAATTGAATAGCTTCAGAATGTTCATAAGTTAAAAAAGGAACACGTTTAAAGTGTAAAAAGTTATTTTACAGATATGTTCAGGCGTCAATTAAAAATGTTTCGTATATCGAGGATATAAACACTCCCTTTTTGTATCAATAAATGTAGTTAGGTGTCATCACTAAGTTACATGAAGAGAAACGTAAAAGAATATATGTCGCTACAGTCCGATCACACTCTCATCTGATGACTGTGCCTTGTTGTAAGGTTTTCATGTCCAAAGCACACTTCTCATCACTGCTGCTTTCAATAATCTATCTGTTATAGGAGGAGGACGGTTTCCCAGCGCCCGTTTCAACAGTCTAATAACACAGAAATCTATAGGTGCTGCATCTGACAACTCGACCCGCGTGCTTTCGTGTAATAGCATGATTACGCGTTTTATTCTACAACTTGTTGTCGTTTGGTTGAACAAATGTGTCGTATAAGCAATATATATACACGTGATTTGTATCATTGGTTGGAGTGCTGTTGAAACGATCACTGGGAAACTGTCGACCTCGTACAATAAATGGATTATGGAAAGTCAGCAGGGAACAGTGGTGTGCTTTTGACAAGACACCCTTACAACAGAGCCTTTTGTAATGGAAACTACACTGCAGGGCTATTGTCAAGATGCACAGTCGTCAGATAAAGCATGAACAGACGTGGTAATAACACGGTGAAGCCCCAAAATCATTTTAATGCAATATACTCAGCCTCTTTCGAACGAAAACTTTATTGCTTTTTTTTTTTCATAGTTCACATGTGTGCACATCTTGAAGAAATTGAAATGAAATAATAATGGCGTTATGAAAAATATTCGATTTCACCAGAGGCGCGTGACTTACATTCTACTTCATGTAAAGAAGGTTAGGTTCATAGTTTTTCATTTGTGATTTTCAAATATATAGTGACAAATTCCCGTCAATTTCTCAAGAGGAGGACAAGATTCTATACGAAACTCGTCTTTTGATCTTAAACAAAAAAATATGAAATGAAAGGAATTATCTCGGAAGTTTAAATCAGACAGAAAGAATCAGAGGCAGCACGAAAAGGCGGATTGTTGTTCCTTTTTAATTATTTACAATTCGCTGCATAAAAGTAACAAACAAAAGTAACTCATTTCCTATTGTTTAATTTTCTAGTGAGCCTTAGAATCGACGAGATAACGCGAATGATGTTTTTATATTCAATCTATCACACTTGTTAGAAACTACTGTTCTTACGACACCACAGTGAATTCCCATGGGACTTAGTGATCACCTGCATACTCTCTGTTACTGCGGATAAAAAGTTCATTTCGGTAAATGAGGCGATTTAAACTCAGCGAACTTGAAACCTCAGGAATTTATGGATGTCCTTTAAACCTTCATTTCTAACACAGTGGGTGAAGAGTAACGAGCCATTAAAAACGTCAGGCTTGCTGCTAGAAATTAAAGAAGTGGACTCGTGTTGCCCGAATTCTTCTTTCGTAAAACAGAAATTTTCCATTAACTTCTGTGTCTGGCTTCTGTCTGTCTGTCTATATATGTATGTGTATATATACATGCATATATTTATTCACTTACTATTTCAATTGTTGTCTGTTTTATGTTTCACGCAAAGCTACACGAGGGCTGTCTGTGCTAGCCATTCCCTGTGGCGGATTTAAACCTATGTGCCTAGTCAGCTAAATAAAGAATTGAGCCTGGCGGGCTCTAATCATACTAATATTATACACCAATCGAAAGCAAATAATTTCAACAGATAGCAGAATAAATTGATAGCCTTAATAAATAAAATGAAATAAAATAGATTAAAGTAATATATTTCCAAAGAAAACATTATATACATATATAAAAGGGCTCGATCAGTTTTAGCTGACCGTTAAATCCGCTTCTGGCCATTCCTAATTTTGAGGTGATAGACTAGAAGAAAGGCAGAAAGTCTACATACACTACCCACCGCCAACTTTTGGACTACTCTATATCACCAAATAGTGGGACTGACCATTTCATTATAAAGGTGATCATGTTTGTGGACTGGATTCGAACCTGTGATCCTCAGGTACCCTAACCATCAGGGTCCTAGTAAAATAAGATTATTTTGTGATATCCTTCCTAGCGGTGCATATTTTCTGTTTTGTAACAACAATCTCTGCCATAAAAAGGTTCAGCAAAGTCGTTACTAATAAACATTTTTACTTGATTAGAGCCTCTTTTTAGGGTTATAACGTTGGTAAGGTAGAACTTATACAGATATGGTAAGCGGTTTTCGTATTTAAATATATCCGCCTATATCGCACGAATCCTTAAAGTGAAATTATACCAATTTAAAACAAAAGAGCAGGACGAAATTCAACGGAAAAAAGTATACTAATATATATATATATGTCCTTCAGTGGGTCAGCGATAAGTTTATATACTTACGACGCTCGAATCCGTTATTCGATTTCACGTGGTGAACGGAGCGCAGATAGCTTATTGTATAGCTTTGCGGTAAAACAAAGAAGCGAATATATGTTCTAAGATATTTACATTTACAAAAAAATTGAAACAATTACAAAATATATTTGCTATGTGTACTGTTGGATAGGTTTTGTAAGTATGAAGATATTTTCAAAGTAACACCTTTCCTGTTTAGTCAACATTTGGATATTGTAACACCTTTCCTGCTTAGTCAACATTTGGATATTGTAACACCTTTCCTGCTTAGTCAACATTTGGATATTGTAACACCTTTCCTGCTTAGTCAACATTTGGATATTGTAACACCTTTTCTGTTTAGTCAACATTTGGATCTTGTAACACCTTTCCTGCTTAGTCAACATTTGGATATTGTAACACCTTTCCTGCTTAGTCAACATTTGGATATTGTAACACCTTTCCTGTTTAATCAACATTTGGATATTGTAAAACCTTTCCTGTTTAATCAACATTTGGATATTGTAACACCTTTCCTGCTTAGTCAACATTTGGATATTGTAACACCTTTCCTGCTTAGTCAACATTTGGATATTGTAACACCTTTCCTGCTTAGTCAACATTTGGATATTGTAACACCTTTCCTGCTTAGTCAACATTTGGATATTGTAACACCTTTCTTGCTTAGTCAACATTTGGATATTGAGAAATACGGTATATTTTTCATAGAATTTTATGGATCTTTATAGGTGTGACTAGCCTCTATCTCGCTTTACGACGTACAAATGTACATACAGAAAGTCCATAAAACAAGCTGGAAGCTCGAGCACTTTCGAAGAGAGGTTATCGTGATGATGGCAACGAGATTTTTAGGTTAATTTTAGATTTTTATTATCGCTTTGTAGTGAATCCATAGAGCTGTCTTACACAGGAATTGTGACACACACATATTTGTGTGTGTACTGGCAGACATGTTGGATAACTGGAATTGTGACACACACAAGCATATGTATATTCGTGTGTAGTGGCAAACATGTTGGATAACCGTAATTGTGACACATACTAGTATGTTTATATTTGTGTGTTCTGGTAGACATGTTGGATAACCGTAATTGTGACACATACAAGTACGTTTATATTTGTGTGTACGTTCCGACATGTTGGATAACCGGAATTGTGACACGTAAAAGTATATGTGTATATTCGTGTGTACTGGCAGACATGTTGGATAACCTGTATATATATATAAAAGAAAATTCAGAATTAAAAATGGCAGATTTTTTTGCTGTGTTGAAATATATGCCAGATATTTTAGATAATACAAATATATGTTAGATATTTTATATAATACAAATATATGTTAGATATTTTAGATAATACAAACGTATGTTAGATATTTTAGATAATACAAATATATGCCAGATATTTTAGATAATACAAATATATGTTAGATATTTTAGATAATACAAATATATGTTAGATATTTTAGATAATACAAATATATGTTAGATATTTTAGATAATACAAATATGCGCGAGATATTTTAGATAATACATAATATATGTCTGATATTTTAGATAATACAAATATATGTTAGATATTTTAGATAATACAAATATATGTTAGATATTTTAGATAATACAAATATGCGCGAGATATTTTAGATAATACATAATATATGCCAGATATTTTAGATAATACATAATATATGCCAGATATTTTAGATAATACAAATATATGTCTGATATTTTAGATAATACAAATATATGTTAGATATTTTAGATAATACAAATATATGCGAGATATTTTAGATAATACAAATATATGTCAGATATTTTAGATAATACAAATATATGCGAGATATTTTAGATAATACAAATATATGTCAGATATTTTATATAATACAAGTATATGCCAGATATTTTAGATAATACAAATGTATGCCAGATATTTTAGATAATACAAATAAAATGAAATATTTAAAAAGCTGTCAGTCAACGCTCAACTACTGTGATTTTGTTTTTGATAATGTCGTTACAAGACTCACTAAACTCGCTTTTCTTTTACTTAGAAGACACATTTGTCTGACGTAATATACGAGACATCCTTCGTATCTAAAATGTTTCATTCAACAAGATAACGTTTGGCGAAGAGAATTGAATCTGTCTATCAGTGTATCTGTCGTTCGTCTATTTTCAACACCAGAAAAAAAACAAAAAACAACAGGGTCTTCCAACTCCATAAGTTTTCAATGATCTCGTGAATTTCTACGGAGTTTTCAAAGCACGTGCTAGTTTAAGGAATTGAAACTGTTGTCTGGCAGACGCTCGATGCCAAGAGTTTTTTGAACTTGTGTTTAAATACTTTAAAATATGCTTATATTCTACTGTCTTTCAAGTCACGTCAGCACCAAGAAATTCCGGTCATTGGGGTACTTTCGACTCAGCCGTTATAACGATCCACGTTTCCTAGTTCTCCGCCATTCTATCGCTGAAGTCTTAGCTCATTTTTTTTTTACGTTGGTCATTTGTTTTGTTCTGTACCTGGTTTTCTCGTCACGTGACCAAACCATAGTAACTTCTTTCGTCTCATAGTTTCTATTAACAACTTGTAGGTCTATTGTTTTTCAGGAAGTGCTAAGTTACAATGTCACTAACCCATGTTATTTCAACTTGTAGGTCTATTGTTTTTCAGGAAGTGCTAAGTTACCATGTCACTAATCCATGTTATTTCAACTTGTAGGTCTATTGTTTTTCAGGAAGTGCTAAGTTACCATGTCACTAATCCATGTTATTTCAACTTGTAGATCTATTGTTTTTCAGGAAGTGCTAAGTTACCATGTCACTAATCCATGTTATTTCAACTTGTAGGTCTATTGTTTTTCAGGAAGTGCTAAGTTACCATGTCACTAATCCATGTTATTTCGCTTTATCCTCCTCAGATAACGTATTGTATTTTTGTTTATAGACATTAGGGGTATCTTCTCCCTGGCAGTTGTTTTGATGAAAACATTATTATTTCTGAAGGCAAACATTAATCATCAAGGGTGTTCGAAGGTTAAGTAATCCTCGTTCACCCCGCACGAGGTTTAAACATTAAAATTCATAGAACTGTTGTTGTTCTATTTGAGCCAAATGGGCGAATTCTATCATCATGAAAAATAAATTAATAACGAGGCTGGCAGGCAAAAGTGAAGGCGAAGGCGTATCAGAGGCAGGTTCTTGAAGAAGAAAATAAGTCGAAAATGATTGCCGACAACGCACCCAAACAAATGGCCCGGCAGGGATCAATAAATACAAACCTTAGGGGTCCTCCTCAAATCACTTCTTTTATTGTGTTTATAGACCTTAGGGATCCTCCTCACATCACTTGTTTTATTGTGTTGATGACTACCATGTGTCCTGCTATTATCACTGACATCATTAGTATGTTTATGTATGTGAGTTATTATATTATCATTATATCTGTAGTATTATTGCGTTGATGGCTACCTTGTGTCCTGCTATTATCACATCTCTTGTTGAGCTTGGTTCGTAGCTCTACGTTTATCCTTCATATACTTAGTTTGATTGCACCTGTGGTCCTATTATATATACCAACACCAGTCTTTGTATATAAAGTACAGCTATCATACAGGTCCTACTTCTACTGCTTTCCTGATCTTTTGTTCGAACCTTGCTTGGCCTGTTCAGCAGATCTTAAGGTGTATTGTGTCTAAGTGCATGAAAAGTTTTATTACAGGTTTGTATATTTACAGATTCAAGTGCTTGTAGCTATACAGTGTAATATGTTCACGCGATTAGATAAAATCTCGTAAGTCTATGTACGAACGCATGCTAATCGAGAGGTTGGGAGAATCTAGTTGCAAGCTGAATACGTATATTTATCTTACACAGACTAAACGTACATGTGTAAGCGTATAATATAGATATTCTGGTGTTTAGGAATACCAATACTTCTCTAGTGTTTCTCTATCACCCTAATACAGTGGGCTTACTGTAGCTGATTAAAACAGCCACATGAAATGTACAGGCTTTCAAAGTGTTGTATAAAAACACACACACACAAGGAAGGGAAGTGTTCTGTATTTCTATATTACTTTGATAATAGTTTATATTTAAAGTCCACGACTCCGGCTCCATATGTTCTTCTGGTTTGTGTGTGTGTGTGTGTGTTTGTGTCCAACAGTACCGTGTTCTTGCAGGTTAAAGGTCCCGTGTGTTTGTGTCCAACAGTACCGTGTTTTTACAGGTTAAAGGTCCCGTGTGTTTGTGTCCAACAGTTCCGTGTTCTTACAGGTTAAAAGTCCCGTGTGTTTGTGTCCAACAGTTCCGTGTTCTTACAGGTTAAAAGTCCCGTGTGTTTGTGTACAACAGTACCGTGTTCTTACAGGTTAAAGGTCCCGTGTGTTTGTGTCCAACAGTACCGTGTTCTTACAGGTTAAAGGTCCCGTGTGTTTGTATCCAACAGTACCGTGTTCTTACAGGTTAAAGGTCCCGTGTGTTTGTATCCAACAGTACCGTGTTCTTACAGGTTAAAGGTCCCGTGTGTTTGTATCTATCTAATAATTTCTACAAGTACAACTTTAGTTTGAAAATTTGACCTAAATGGCGCTTTATGAGCACGTGGGATAAACATCCAGGTCTGAGACCCTTAGGGTTCAAATATAGCCGAACCTAATTTTGAGCTACTGGGCAGATAAAGGCAGCCACTTAGTGTCACTCGATGTCACTAGGTCTTTGTCTAATTCTTTGAACTAAATAGCGGAACTGACTTTCACTCTTATAATGCGCCCTCAGCTGAAAGTGTGGAGTTTGTTCAGCAGTAATATATCTCGAACCCTGGATCCATATTCCTACAATCTTACTACTTGGCCATTCCCAGCCCTTCTATAGGTGAATAAAATGGCTTTTATTCAAGATATACATGAACGTGTGTTGTTTTTTTTTAATTACCAGAACAATAATATATTCTTCCATTAATTATCCAATTTGATTCTTCTTTGATTTTTAAGTTTTCATCCTGAACACATTCATACCTAGCACAAGCCATTTTCTGTTCTATCTGGGCTGGGCGTGGCCTAATTGTTAGCGGGCTGGAATGTGGATTCGAAGGTCCAAGGTTTGCATCCCGTCATTACAAAGTCACTCTTCGCACTTAGGGGTCACGCGAGCGTTACAAGATTGACGATCGAATATCACTGTTTGATTAAAGTAGCACAAGATTTGGTTGTGGGTGCTGTTGACTAGCTGCCTTCCTTCTGGTCCACCAGTTCGAAATTAGGGCCGGCTAGTGCAGGTAATCACTGTGAAAACTTGTGCTAAATAGTTTCTGGTTGTCTTTCTAATCTTTATCAGCTAACCAGTTTCTCTCTCTATCTGAGCTACTTTTCACATATCTTAAAAACAATACTCTATCAGAGATGGATGTGAGGATGGCAAGATATGATTCAATTAGAATATTTTCCTAACCATCTTGTAGAACAGCTGTAACAAATCTTTTGAAGTTATCCTCAGGCAACATAAAGGTGATTCATACAGTCGCAGATACAGCTAATGAACAACATAAAGGTGATTCATACA